>NC_141883.1:24394776-24694776 GCF_030686135.1 Camelina sativa | reverse complement strand
ACAGTTTCAAAGTATCGTTTTTTTAAAAATTATTTTCCTCAAAACCAAACGCGAAATCGGAAAGTGTAAGGAGGAGAAAATATGAGAGGACCTGTAAAGAAGGTCAAAGGAGACGGCGGCACGAGCGTGGCCAAGATGGCTGAAATCGTAGGAGGTGATACCGCAGACATACATTCCGATCTTGCCAGGATTGATGGGTTTTAAAACTTCCTTTAGTTGAGTCATCGTGTTGTACAATGTCAACTCCGACTTCTCCTTCTCCACCTCCATCTCTCACACTCTTTGGAATGACTCTTGTCTCGTGTATTCTTCTTCTCTTCTCTGGAAAATATAAAAAGCTTCCACCAAAATCAATAACCTTTGATTCTTAATAAATAATAAAAAAAAGGGAATTTGCTTTAAAAACCCTAGATTTTACTAAAGTTTCCATTTTTCTACTTAGTAAAGTTAATATTATTTTCTGACCCCTAGAAAAAAGACAATTTTTTAAAATGGCTACGAATAATTGTATTTTAACAAAGGTGCCTAAATTAATTAAAGGAAAAATGATTGCCAGCTACTTGAAGTATCGCCAATATATAGTCACACATACAAATAATATAAATATCTTGTTAACTATGTGAACTATTGTCATCACATAAAAACATCCATAAACAAATATAGGTTATGTGTACAACACCATAAACATTCAAGGTTGGCCAGAATCCGGTATTGATCGATGTTGACCAGTATTAACTAGTGTTGACCGGCGTTGACCAGAAAAAAATATTCAAAAAATATATATTTTTTCCTTTTTTTCCTAAAAATAATATTTTTTTAATGTATTTTTGATAACGAAGAGAAAAAAAGCATGCGAAGATTAATTACAGTTCATCATTGTGAGTTTTATTTAATTATATAGAAGAATCTGAAACGGTTAATTTTGGTATAATAGTTTTCTAATTATGATTCCTACTTTTACACGATTTTGTGCACATTTTTTTTTTGTTTTTTAAAAAAAACATAAAAGAAAATAGTAGCTTAATTCGATTGGACATATGACTTGTGCCTTATAGGATAAATGATGTCAATTGAAATATATCCAAGGCATTGCCAACTATTTCTTTGATTTTACAAAACCAACCTTTAATTTTACAAAATCAACTTTTATTTTTTAATTATCTTCTAGATATATGTCTTTCATGTAAATAAATAGAATTTTCATTATTTTTTTCCTTTATTTTTCATATTAAAAACCAATAAATAGTTGGCAATGTCTTGGATATATTTCAAATGACATACTTTTATAAATAAGTAAAAAGAAAAAAAAATATTTAAAACCCCCACCTTTGAATATACAAAATAAAAAATGATTTTTAAAAAGAAAAAGTATATATTTGTTATTCTTTTAAGACAAAATCTACTACTTTGGTGGTATAGTTTTATTATATTATTTTTGGTATATTTTTTGTATTAACAAAATTAGTTACTAGATATACCACAAATTTTGTTTGTCATATAATTTTTTATTTTTTTTGGTATATAATTTTTTTTTGTCGTATAACTTTTTGTTGTTATATTTTTTTTTGTAAATTATACAAATCATTTATCTTTTTTATTTATTTATAAAAAATACATAAAAACAAAAGAAATATTATTTTTAGGAAAAAAAATATATATATTTTTTTAATATTTTTTTCCTGGTCAACATCGGTCAACACCGGTTAATACTGGTCAACGCCGGTCAACACGGGTCAATACTGGATTTCGGCCAACCTCGAATGTTTATGGTGTTGTAAATATAACTTATGTTTGTTTATGAATGTTCTTATGTGATGACATTAGTTCACGTAATTGACAAGATATTTATATTGTTTGTATGTGTGATTATATGTTGGCGTATAGTTCAAGTAGATTAGGAACATTTTTCGTTAGTTAAACAAAATTGGAAGAAGTCTCATAAAATCATCAGATCACTAAACTCCCACGTAACCACATTAACAATCACAAGTCATATTCTTCATTTTTTATGGCCCCCGTTATATATTCAACTCGCACCTCACAACCTTATGTACGTTTTATTATCTTATATAAATAAATGTATCCCCAATTTGCAATCTCCATTAACTTGGAAGTTGAGTGAGAAAATTTACAAAAGATGGGTTTGAGAGCACTGCTGCCTCTTCAACACAACAGTGGGTTCATATCTACGACCAAAGTCCCCATCTCAAGAACCTCTCCGAGATTTAACCGGAGTCCTAGATGGGTCGTTGTGTCGGCCAAGCAAGATGATAAAGATGATGAGAAGAAGAATAAGAAGAAGAAGAAGGAAGAGGAGGAGACTTCGTTGTTTACTCAATTAACTGATGCGTTGGACTTCTCACAGGTTCGGTCGGAGAAAGACGCTGACCTTCTCTACGAGGCTCGTGAAGCCACCAAATCTGGTGGCAAGATGACCCAAGAACAGGTTTAATTTGGTCCACACGTGTAATTATTGGATAACATGTAACGCTTGCTTATTCTAGTTAAAACATGGATAAAGAATATTATTTGGATAATCAAAATCGAATTACGTTTGATGTATATTCGTAATGATGTGTAGTATGGGGCATTAAGAAGAAAAATCGGAGGGACATACAAGGACTTTTTCAAATCCTACGTTGAAGGTAAAAAATCTAGAGAACTATTATTATGGATGAGCAAAATGATGAATTTATTTGTTATAAACTAATTTGCAAATTATTCTTTATTTAAAATGATGAATGTAATAGTGGATGGGACATATGTGGAGGAAGGATGGGTGGACAAAACATGCAAGATTTGCAAAAAGGACACAAAGGGTGAGGCAAGACAAGTTGACAAGTTAGGGAGATATGCTCATGTCTCTTGTCTTCAAAATCCTCCAAGTTCTTCTGGAAATTTCTTCACCAGGCTCTTCTCTAAATGATGATCAAGTTCCCAAAATCATATGAATGTGTTTGTTTGTAACTAAAATATTCTTGCAGTTTTGTGCCTGTTTTTATAGAAATCGAAGTTAATTTACGTACAAAAAAACAAACAATGTTTATTGTATTGAGTTAACAAATATGAAAGCGACAGAGGAGGGAGGATGTACATTTATGGTCTAAATGTCTTGAAGTTTTTGTAACGAGCTCCTATGCTAAAGAAAAAACGCTTATATGAAGTTAACCTACCCATGCGCGACCGATCGATATACATTTTAAGTGAGACAACTAAATTCATTCTATATTTTACAGTTTTAATTTTACCCCGTTACAACTTTTATAGTATAGATTTTTCTCGGAGACCTTCATTGGGTCATTTTCTTTTCTCATACTATCAAATAGGCTCCCACTGTTAAAAACAAAAAAAAAATCGATATGAAGCAAATACGAAGCTGACAGATTTTTGTTTTTGTTTTTGTTTCCCCTGAATCTTGCCTTTGTATATTATTCTTAATTTTGATTCCCTATGGAAGCTGATAAGCTCGAAGGTCATCTCATTAGTTTGTAGTATACATAAATTTTGATATACTGTAGTATATGGTTTAAAGCTTTTTTACTTATCGAACAGGAAGAGTGAAAGACACATTTTTAATTTTAAGCCTATCTAATTATTTAATAACAATTCTCACACAATTACTATTTTCCTACTATCCAGCCTAAATTAATTTTCGAAAAGTCTCGCTCTCTTTTTTAAAAAAATAACTATTAAAAAAAAGGAAAGAAGAATCCCAAAATATGAAGTCGTAGAGATTTTTGTCAAATAGACTATAATAAAGACTCTTCGTTTCTTATTCTCTCTTTACAAATCTCCACTCCTCTCTCTTTCTCTTTTCAGTTTTCACTCCAAAAAAAAAACCTCTGTTCCGGCGTCGTTTCTAGGTATTTTCTCGTCTTTTGCGTTCTGCTTTTTTTTTCGCGAAAGGAAGAAAGAAATGGAGTAGAAAAGAAGAGCTTTTTACAGTAGTTTTTTTTTTTGTGTGTTAATGGAATGTGATGATTTCTTTGTTTTGTTCACTGGAAATGACTCTTCATTTTGAAAACTTTTCCTAAAATAGAAAGTTCCGACCTTTCGCCTTTCGGTTTCAAGGAACAATTTTTTTTTGCTGCGGCAAAGCAACAAAAACATTGGGGTCTTCTTTACTTTAGATTTATGTTCAGAAAGTTACGACCTTTTGGTTTCAAGGAACAATTTTTTTTGCTGCGGCATAGCAACAAAAACACTGAGGTCTTCTTTAGTTTAGATTTATTTCTGTTCAGAAAGTCACGACCTTTCGGTTTCAAGGAACGATTTTTTAGTTACCACATATGGTTTAAGCTTATAACTTGGTTTTTTTCTCTGTTTTTTATTTGTAAGGGTTTTTCATGGAGGACAAGGAATCGTCATCATCAAGAGTTCTGGAAGCAGAAATCGTAGGAATCACGTTCTCCTTAGCAACTCACAACGAGATTGTAAGTGAAAAGTCCTAAACTTTCTCGACATACATACTATTGCTCCTCTCAGGGGCGGATCTACTTGCAGCTGCAAGGGTACACAGATTTTGTAAATTTGATATTTGGCTTGGACAAATAAATGTGTTTCTAGCTTAGGTTGTAAGAGTTCCCCATGCTACTCCTAAGATCTTAGAGCATCATTACCGGAGAAATCGTATTCACCGTTACTCAAAATACAAAAAAAATAATATTTTAATATATGACGAATAAGAAACAGATATGTGTTAACAAAAACAGAGAAACGATTCTTTAGCGAGTAACTTAAGTAACGGTTCTTCTCTTTCTCTTTCCTTTTTATATTTTTTAATTAATTTTTATTAAGAGAAATTGAGAAGAGTAACGACCACTAATGATGGTCTTAGGTTTGATTCTGCTATTGTGCCCCAAGTAAAAAAATTTGCTCTTGTGCTATGCTCTTTAGTTTAAGTTTTGTGTTACATCTTTAACTTCTCTTCTGAGTTTTCGTTGGCCTGGTTCACTGTTTTCATAGCGTGCATCATCAATTAGTGAGGGTCCAATCAACCACGCAAGCCAACTTTTTAACCCCTTCTTGGGGTTACTTCTCGAGTTTGGCAAATGTGAAGCTTGTGGTGCCACGGAACCTGATCAATGTGAAGGTAAATCAACTTTTTTTTTTTTGGTTTTGTGTATGATAGAAGAATCTCTTGAATCTCCTATTACATAACAACTTTCTAATATCCTTTTTAATTTATTTTCAGGTCATTTTGGGTATATTGAACTGCCAGTACCAATATACCATCCTGCCCATATCACAGAGCTCAAACAAATGTTGAGCCTTTTGTGCTTGAACTGTCTAAAGATACAGAAGACTAAGGTATTACTACTATATACATTCGGTTTCCTTGACTTCCATATTATTGGTGATCCACTCGGAGGATAAGTGCCTTAAGCCATATGTTTTCACTTTTCTGATTACAGAGACAGAGCACAAGCCATGGTCTTGCGAAGCGGCTTTTAGGTGCCTGTTGTGAGGTGAGTAAAGCCGCCATGTCGATTCTGCCATTGTGTGTTAGATAGAATGTCTTGTAAATTTACATAAAAGCGTTTTTGCTTTCAATGATATATTAGGAAGCTGTGCACATCTCAATACAAATGACGAAATTGGATGGAGCTTACTATTTAGAACTAAAGCTCCCTTCTAGGTCGAGACTACAAGATGGTTGTTGGAATTTCTTGAAAAGATATGGCTATCACTATGGGAGCGATTATACCAGACCTCTACTGGCAAGAGAGGTCTTATTCTCTACTTTAAATAGTCTATTTCTTTCGTACAGTGTTTATTTGTTCCTGAAAGTTACTTTTTTTGGGAAATAAACACAGGTGAAAGAGGTTTTAAGACGAATCCCATCATAAACAAGAAAGAAGCTTACAGAAATGGGGCATAAGCCACAAGAAGGCTATATACTAGAATATCTTCCAGTACCGCCGAACTGCTTATCGATACGCAATGTATCTTCTGATGGTTTCCTCTCCATGTCAACGGTAAGTCAACTGAAACTAACTTACAACAACATCAGTATCTCTCAATGGCCAATGCTTGATGAGATCATGCATTTTTCTGTTATTCTTGTCTTCAGGATCCATCCAGAAGTGGGTTAAGAGATGTTCTGAAGAATGTGTTAGATATTAAAAACTCGGGGAAACGGCCAATTCCCCCTGAACTTAGCTACTTTATCGTATTCATACGCGAAACTTTGAGATGTGCTTGTAACTAACTGAACTTAATTAAAATTTGAATTTACTACACGAACAATGCAAATCCGGCTAAAACCATCAAATCGGTGTTACTGTTCCGTTAACAAATGCCGACTGTAATGCCATGTTTGTAATAGCTATGAGGAACTGAACCCACAACCCATCATATAAATTACCAAATACATAACCACCACTGCCAAGACATCTTTAGTTGTAAATGCAATCGAAATGATATATATATAGATAATTCCTTTTGTCTTCTCCATTCTTCTTTGTTCGTCTCTGATATACAAAATTACAAATTCAGAAAGCTTTGTCTTTGTATTTCTCAATCAATTAATTTGGGGCTATAATCCTCCCAAGAAACCTGAATTGAAGAGGCAAACCGAGATTAAAGGTAACGTCTCTCTAAATTAACTGTTCATATTCGATCCAACTATTCTAGGAGATGATTGAAACTTTGGAGATGATAAGACAAAAGGAAAGAAACAGATGATTTTAAGCAATTAGTGTCAAAATCAATTGATGTAGTCTCTTTTGAAGAAACGTTCTTCTTAATTCTTCTCTCTTTATCTGGTTTCGTTTGTGGGTCTTTTCGTTTTATGTGAGTCTGTGACTATGGGAAGAGGGACGACTAATTGATTGAGAATAGCTGTAAAATTGTTTTTGTCTATATATACAACTTCGATTGTAATTATAACATAAGTTGTCGTTGCTCTAGTGGTTATGTGCTTTGTTAAAATGACGTGGCATCTAAAATTGCAAACCTGGCATTACAGTCAGCATTTGTTAACGGAAAAGTAACACCGTTTGCCAATTTGATGGTTTTAGCGGGATTTGCATTGTTCATGTAGTAAATTCAAATTTTAATTAACTTCATGTAGTTATAGGCACACATCAAAGTTTCGTATATGAATACGATAAAGTAGAAGGGGGGGAATTGGCCGTTTTCCCTTAAAAACTCTAGGTCTGGTGAGACAAATTTTGTGTCACATGCTGCTGAAGCTAATGAAATTTACAGAGTGGTGGACAACTATATACAGGTGAGGGGTATGACAAAAAGAAACATAGATAAGAGATATGGTGTAGGCAAAGTCAACGAGGACAGTTGTTCTTCCAAGACTTGGTCTGAGAAATTGAAAACACTCTTCATAAAAAAGGGTTCTGGTTTCTCTTCCCGCGGTGTCATCACTGGTGATGCCTACAGGCGTGTGAATGAGATTGGAATTCCTTATGATGTTGCTCAGAGACTCACTTTTGAGGAGAGGGTTACTGTTCACAACATAGGATATCTACAAGAGCTGGTTAACAAGGAATTATGCGTGAGTTACAGCCAAGGTTCTCTGAGCTACTCACTGAGATATGGAGCCAAAGGGCACACTCAGCTAAAACCTAGGCAGATCGTAAATCGCATGACGAGGGATGGAGATATTGTGTTCATTAACAGACCACCAACCACTCATAAGCATTCCCTTCAAGCCCTTCAAGTGTACATCCATGAAGACAATACTATCAAGATCAATCCGCTTATTTGTAGCCCCCTTGGTGCTGATTTCGATGGCGACTGCATCCACATCTTCTATCCACAGTCACTGGCGGCAAAGGCTGAAGTCAAGGAGCTTTTCTCAGTTGAGAATCAGTTACTCAGCTCACACACGGGGCAACTTAATTTGCAGTTGGGATGTGATGCAATGCTTTGTCTCCGTGTGATGTTGGAAAAGATGTTTTTGGACAAAGAAGCTGCTCAACAATTGTCCATGTATGGCTCTTTGTCTTTATCACCAGCCGCTCTAAGAAGTTTAGTGAATCTGACTCGGCTTGGACGGTATTTAAGATTCTGCAGCTTACCTTTCCTGACCACTTAAGCTGCAAAGGAGACAAGTTTATGGTTGAAGAAAGTGAAATTTTGTTCTTTGATTATGGGGCTGAGACAATGACATCCTTCATGAAGAGCATTATAACTTCGATTTTGTTGGAGAAAGGTGCAAAGGAAGCTCTTGGATTTTTTGACTCATTGCAGCCTATGTTGATGGAACACCTTAAAACTGATGGATTTAGTGTTAGCCTTGAAGACTTTTCTATGTCTAAGGAGAACATTGGTGTCATTCACAACATGATCAGGGAAATTTCTCCTATGGTGTCACGTTTGAGATCAACCAATGAAGATGAGTTTCAGCTAGAGAATAGCATACAACATGTGAAGGAGGTCGCTGCTAATTACATGTTGAAATCACACTCTATGCGAAACTTAATAGACATGAACAATGTCTCATCCATTGATAAGCTAGTGCAGCAAGTAGGTTTTTTGGGTATTCAACTTTCGGATAAAGAGAGATTTTACACTAAGAATCTAGTTGAAGACATGACTCAGTTTTGTTCTTCGTCTGTGGAATTTGGATTAGTGAAGAGTTGCTTCCTTCATGGGTTGGATCCATATGAAGAGATGGTTCATGCCATTGCAACCAGAGAGGTCATTGGTCGATCTTTAAGAGGTTTAACTGAGTCTGGGACCCTGTTCAAGAATCTGATGGCTAATCTTCGAGATATTGTGATCTCCTACGATGGAACAGTAAGGAACAAATGCACGAACTCAGTTGTTCAGTTCAAGTATGCGATTGAGGGAACTTCTGAACGTGGGCATCGAGGTTTTTTTGAAGCTGGAGAAGCTGTTGGAGTATTGGCAGCTACTGCAATTTCAAAACCTGCCTATAAAGCTGTGCTTGATTTCTCACCTAGTAGTAATTCACCATGGGAGCTAATGAAGGTGGAGAATTCTCTAATGAGTCCATCAAGCTGTTGGGATATTGACTTATCCTTGTATGTACATTAACATTGTTTTCTTTTTTCTCAGGAAGTGCTACTTTGCAAAGCCAACTTCCAAAATGCAGATAATGATCGTAGGGTGATTCTCTTTCTAAATGAATGTTTATGTGGGAGCAAATATTGCCAAGAAAATTCTGCTTGCACAGTCAAGAACATATTAAAGAAAATAAGTCTTAGAGAACTGCTGTGGAGTTTCTAGTTGAGTAAGTCAGTCTCTTGTTTTCTAATAACCATAGTTGCTGCCCTTTTCTAGTGTGTTTTGTGCCTTTCTGCATTTACTAACATGTCTCTTTACAATATATGTTTTGTCTTACTTTCTTGCAGATACAAGAAGCAATAATCTCATATGGAGAATTCTGTAAACGACTTCTTCCTTCAGGGTCACGTTCATCTAAACAAGGTCTGAACTTTGGTTGCTGCATAATTTAAATTTTCTGAAACCCTTGATGTTCTGAAGAAGTATCTTACTCTAGCTATCCTTGGCCAGGAATTTATTTTTTGACTTGTGTTTGGTTTAATAGACTCTGCTGCAAGAGTTGGCCATCAGTAAGCATGAGATAGAACAAAAGTGTGAGGAAATGATAAATTCATTGGGGCAGAAGAAGAAGAAAACTCACCAATTGAAAAGAACAACTTTTTCAGTCCGGTTCGTTAAGCATTTATGGTTGACTTGAGAATATGTATCATTGTACTATAAAAGGAGAAAATTAGATTTTCTCTTTGCAGTTCTTTTTATCTGCTGAGTTAGAATTGTCTACTTGTGTAGTTTTCTGAGGTTTTCTTTTTCTTCCTGGATTTAACAGTGAGAGCTGTTGTTTTGGAGATTCATGTGGAAGCAAGGAATCTGGTATGATGTGCTTGATGTTCTCCTATGACAATGCTGATGACCCTAATCTAGAAAGAGCCCTTGATGTCCTTTGCAACCAAATTTACCCAGTTCTGATGGAAACAGTAATCAAAGGTACTTGACATTATTGCATTTGTCTTGCGTTCTTACCCTTTCTCTTGAATATTAATACTTCTGAAAAAGGATTTCTTGATGATGTTGTTGTACATTCTGTTTCTAAACTGTGTAGGTGATCCACGGATCTTCTCAGCAAATATTATCTGGAAAAGGCCAGAGAAGAAGAGTCCAAACGGTGATGCGTCTAAAGGGGAATGGGTTTTGGATGTCATTGCTGACAAATATGCTGTAAAGAAGAGTGGTGATGCATTGAGAGTTGTGATAGACGCTTGTCTTCTAGTGCTTCACCTGATCGACACAAGACGCTCAATCCCATATTCTGTAAAGCAAGTGCAAGAGTTTCTTGGAATAGCTTCCACTTTTGAGCAAGTAGTTCAGGTGCCTGATTTTGCACTACCCCTCACATTTAATTTAACACTTGATACTTGTCCCATGTTTTATGGTGATATCATTTTGCTCATTGACTTTGCAAAGATGTCCTTTTTTGTTATTATAGCGTCTCTCTGCATCGGTCAGAAAAGTATCCAAAGGAGTCTTAAAGGAACATATAGTTCTTCTAGCAAACCAAATGACTTTTTCAGGGAATCTGCTGGGTCTCAATGCTGGAGGTTACAAAGCGTTGACCAAGTCATTGGATATCAAGGCACCATTCACAGAAGCAACTCTGATAGTAAGTCCTCTGCTCCTCAATTTTTTTAATACGAGTCCCTTCAAAAGATATTTGTATCATTGCATTTTTTTTTAATGTTTTCAGAATCCAATAAAATGTTTTGACAAAGCTGCTGAAAGATGCCATAAAGATCCTCTATCATCTGTGGTTGGGTCCTGTTATTGGGCAAAACATGTGGCCGTTGGTACGGGTTCAGGGTTTGATCTGTTATGGAACAAAAATGAGGTAGAATCACTCTTTAGAAGTCCATATTAACGAACCACCTTTTAAGTGAGTCTCTCATGTAACTTGGCTGGAAATTTTGACATTATTTTATTTTATCAACATATTTTCAGACTAATCTAAATGATGAAGGAGTAGCTCCGTACAGCTTCCTTCAAATGGTCAGATCATGTACAGATGGAGATACATACGTTGATTCCTCTGGTTTTGACGTTTTAGAACAAGAAATTGAGGAATGGGAGGGTTCTCCTGAGCGAGACCCTGCTCTTGAAGAGCCTACGTTTGAGGAATTACTAGATGAAGGTGAGCTAGCTGCATCCAAGTGGGAGCAAGGGTCATGCAGTGGTAGAAGTAAAGGTGGTGCTTGGGAAAAGCCAAACGAGGAGAATACCAATAATGACTCAGCATGGGGAAGTGCCATAGAGTTAGGTCAATGTTCTTGGGAAAAGCCAAATAAGGAGAGTGGCAAGTCATCATGTCAGGATGCTTGGGAGAAGCTAAATGATGAGTGTAACAAGTGTGATGAGCCGTCATGGGGTTCTCCAAGCAAAGGAAAAGAGATTCATAATGTGATAGACCCTTGGACTATGAGAAAAGAACCAGATTCAAACACACATGAAAACCATGAAGATGATGGAAATCCATGGGTGGCATTGGTAGACACCAGAAGCAGAAACGAGAATGAAAAGCAGAGAAGTCAGTGGGGAAATCTGAACAATAGATTTCCATCTGAACACTCACAAGGTTACTGGGAAGCAAAGAGGAACCCTCTAAGGCCACCTAGAACTGGAGAGGAATACATGTTTTCAGCAAGAAGACAATGGTTGGACATGTTTACCTCTGAGGAACAGGATATTCTCTCAGATATTGAGCCAATCGTGAACACTGTCAGGAAGATAATGCATCAGTCCGGGTATGCTCCTTTAATTCAATTTCCAGATCACTGTAGTATATGAAGTAAGATGGGGACACATAGAGATGTTTAGTTACTTTGACAATAGATCAAAGACAAAAGACACTTATCTTTGGCTTTTAGTTTCTCATGATGGCTTTCCATATATTTCTGAAATTATTTTCTTTTTGATGAAGGTACAAAGATGGTGATCCAGTTTCGTCTGAACATCAGATGTTTGTCCAGGAGAAGATTCTGAATTTCCATCCACAAAAAGAAGCAAAGATTGGTGTTGGCGTCGAGTATATCACGGTACAAATAGGCATGTTGTTTGATGTTTGTTCTGATATATATATTTGGAGACGAGAAGAATATGATTTTGGGTATGGTAAACAATGCAGGTGGATAAACACACATTGTTCCAGGAGACCAGGTGTTTCTTTTGTTGTCTCAACAGATGGGACCAAACAGGATTTTTCCTACATAAAATGCATCAAGAACTTGTTGACAGAGAGATACACCACCTGCATGGCTGAAGATTTCATTGCAAAATACTTTAAGATGAAGAGTGATCTTCCTTCGGGTGAGAACCAGGACAAGAACAAAGATGCCACAACAGCTGAAAACTTTGAAAAGAAACAAGAGATAACCACAGAAGTCTCTGAAATCCCCTCTGGTATTGGAGCAGAAGAGACTCAGGATCAAACAGAATAGAAATCTTTTGTCTTAAAAAAAAACCTGTCCTTTTTCTATATGGTAACTATATTGCTTGTTTTGGTCTAGAACAGTTGTTAATTAACTGCATGCACTTGGTACTTTTTGTTGAAAACAGTAATTCTAAGTTTCATTGCAGTTGCTTTATCCTCTGCTAAATAACTAACTAAGTATTTAATAGAGTAACAAATGTTATCCTCTGCTAAATAACTAACTAACTAAGTATCCTGTGTTAAAAAAAAATGTGTAGCACTTTCAAGTTTCAAGGTCGTCTTGAAATTCGCTCTGCTTCTCAAATTAGCCAAAAAAGTTATCTACAGCGGCCATGTCTGCAACGTTATGATTGTGAGGCCGTTTAGTAAATAGCAAGCTATGAGGGCTAGAAGAATAAGTTTATCAAACTGTTGCAGATATATAATTCATATTGTTGTATATCAGTATATGATTATACGGTTAATATATTCAAGACGTACGTATTTGAAATAACACATAGCTCAACCTTTAACGTAAAAGAATCTATCAAAATTACTAAAACTACTAACAAGATCAGGTTGGAGTGTAAGTTTTAATAGTAAGAATCATTATATGTATATCTCTAAGACATTATATGTTAACAACACTCAAAACTACATTTCACTACTACACTTTGATCGCAATAAGTAGGCAATCTTTCTTAATTAGCGCACATGACTCAAACATCAGTCAACAAATTCACAAGCTCCCAAGGATCTTCGTCATACTTTGCTTCCATCCATGTCACGAATGTAGTCCAATATGTTTAGGTAAATATGAGAACTTGCCTTGGAGTTTTTATCGTTGAAGGATATTTGTTTAGATATGGTAAAGTATAGTAAGCTATGTTTGAAGGATGGAGATTATATTATTCTGGGATGGGATTTTTATGGATTTATGTTTATAAATTAGACTCGTCATAAACGTTTGATAGATTTGTCTTAGATCACTTCTAAGAAGACCTCGTAGGGATTTAGTTGATATGGTATATATGTTAATTAGGTATTGAAGATCATGATTGTTGTGGAACGTTTCTAGTACTTTCATTTTGGTAGTTTGAAACCTTTCTTTGTTACTCTTGCATGATTATGAAAAACTATCTAGAAAAAAGGAATAATTGTAAAGGCAAAGACAGAATTAGGCTATAGTCAAAATACAATTGTAAGTTTCTCAGCCGATCAGAACACTGAAGATGTCAATACGTACTCCGATCCTAGAAGTTAATTAAACGTACATATTGGAGTAGAAAGTAACACAACCGCCTAGAAGTTAATTCTCCATCACTCTGAAACATCAACAAAACTACTTCTTTCTTTTTTACAAAAAATATCGCAAAATTTTTTCTTCAATGACATAAGATATTAGCCAAAGTGGTTTTCGCTAGGCTGTTACCTAGTTACAACAAGGTGGGAGCTCTCTTCACTGACAAGCACGGAAGCACCATACCATTAATCTACCACCACCATATCATGAGGATCTATCTATCTTACATCTCTTGTAGATTGGATCAGAAAATATCTAGGTAAAGTAATCTTGAGATTGACTTGATCAACTAAAACCAAAATCCTCTCAAAACTCTTCATAATCTCCATTTTCCATTAGGTATAAGTTTCCGGCTTTCTCTCTAGATAAACCTTCCTTGAACCACTCCGTCACTTAAGCAAGCAGGAACCGGAAGCATCTCAACCGGTGGAACCCCAATACTTTGCCTAACAAAAGGATGGCTCAGCAGATCCTCTGCGGTGGCTCTACCCGCCGGATCACGCACAGTGCACTTGCTCACAAAGTCGAAAGCCATCGATGATAGAACCTCCGACAGGAAAATAACTCTTCCTCTTAGCATAACAATAGGCGGCGGCCCCAACATCTTAACCACCATAACACCTAAAGACCATATATCAACCGCCGGCGAGATAATCCTATCTGGCCCGACCGCCTCTGGAGCCAAGTAATCCGGGCTTCCCTCGAACAGAGACCCTTCCAATGGTATAGGTCCATTAGGCTCCTTGGATAAACCGAAATCAGCAAGTTTGAGTTCACAAAGCTCTCCATGAGTGTAGGTCTTGAAGATGAGTATGTTCTCTAGCCTGAGATCACAGTGGACGTAACCTGCCTGGTGAAGATCCTTGAGCCCTTCAAGAATCATGAGCGTGCAATACCCGACCACGTTCTCCGGTAATCTCCCACCGGCTTTGGTTAGCATGTCTTTGAGTGAACCATGCGGTGCGACTTCCATGTAGATAGAGCTGACCTTGACATTGACGGGCATGGTTTCGTGATAGATGAGAGGGCTTGTGGGTCTTACGATCTTGAAATTGATGGAGTTGAAGTGATGTAAGATCCTTAATTCTTTCTCCAGATTCTCTGAGTATTTGCGGAGAGATGTTTTCTTAGCCATGAGCATACCATCAGGGGTTCGAACGAGAGAGATGTAGCCATAGTCGCCTTGGCCGAGACAACCAAGTTTTGGTAAGGTGGTCTCTTCCAAGATCCATGAACTGGACGACATGGCAGTGACAAAATTTAGGGCTGATGTTTTGTTTTGTCTCTTGGTTGAGATGGAAATTGTGAAGATTACTTCTTTCGTTGTACTCTATATATATACAGTAGACATTAATTGGTAGAGTACTCAACAATTTCCACTTGGCTTCAGAATCTGTATTATAAGCAATTTATTAAATTGTATGTTTATTTGAGGTAGGATATATCTACGAAAAAAGGAAAGCAATATGAGAGGGACTATTTTTATATAGAAGAAAATCTATTTTCAAAAAGAAAAGCTATAATTAACATGTATAACAAAGTATTTCTTACTTTTCTTTCAAATGGATATTAAAATCATATCCTATAAAAAAGAATTTTTTTCTAAATTTTATGTAAAAACATAATGTTTTAAAAATTATATTTTACGTAATTTGACATATGTTGAGACTCCAAATTATAGTTTTTTTTTTGACAACAAAAGAATCAGCTCAAAAGAGTTGATTAGGGGGTAAATTGTTTACAAACAAAACATGTTGTGGAGACAGACGCGCTTGGCGTGCCAAAGAATCTGCACTTACATTCGCATTACGGGGAACGAGAGATAGGGAAAAGGAAGAAAACTCCGCTTGATCTATCTTGATGTCGTCGAGGTAGGGGGTGAAAGCCGGCCAGTCGTGAGGAGAAGACACCATCTTCACCAAGTCAGAACAGTCCATGTAGAAAGCCACATCCCGGTAGTCATGTCCGATAATGCACCGCATAGCCCAAATGAAAGTTTCTACTTCAGCATGTAGAGGAGACAAACTTCGTCGGAAATTGGTTGCTCCCATGTTTGACCTTGAATCTTGAGAGGAAGAACAAACCCAACCTGCACCTGCAAGAGCGTCAGTCGCTTTCCAAGAGCCATCAACGAAACACCGATAACCCGTAAAAAGGTTGGAGAGGGAGCTTGTGGACCCCATTTGTCTAGAATTAGGGACAAGGGAAGGATTGGGACGATCCTCATCCTCAACCTCCACCTAGGCCTGCAGCCAGGCATTCGCCTCTCCCTCCGCCAACCGGACTATGTCCAGGGGATTATCCATTACATCCTCAAAAACGCGAGCATTTCACGCTTTCCAAATATACCACATGAGCCACAGGAAAACTGTTATCTGAGAACCCGGATTAGTAGAGTCTAAGAAATGATCTACATTAGCGTACACAGACTCCGTTAGGAAAGAGTCAGGACCTACGGGAACCTGAGCTAAAGCCCAAACCTGTCGGGCCGGTGGACAGCAGAAAATAGCATGATTTATTGTTTCCTCCTCTGCCCCACACCGTACACACCCTGAATCACACGCAATTCCGCGTCGCCGCAGATTTGCCGAAACCGAAATACACCCTGTCAAGACCTGCCACATAAAATGTTTAATTTTCGGTGGACAATGAGCACCCCAGACACCGGCCAAGAGAGGAGTAATCTCTGGACCCGACCGAGATACCGTACTAAGTCGTGATGCAGCAAAACGCTCCGTGTCATACCCAGATTTAACTGTATACTTTCCAGATTTTGTAAAATGCCAACCCAGGGAATCTTGTGGCCGACAACTTCCCAAAGGTATAGCCCCTATCAGATCAACATCTTCCGGGGCAAAATGCTCCTTGAGCATATCCATACGCCAATTATTCGTGTGACAATCAATTAAATGAGAAATTTGAAGAGAAGAATCCTTAAGAGGACCCTTACTAAACGCTGGTCTTGGGGATTGAGCTGGTACCCATGGATCCGTCCATATTGAAATGGACTCTCCCGAACCAACCCGTATAATAAGCCTTTTATTAATCAAAGATCTAGCAGAAATAATGCTCCTCCACCCATAAGATGGAGAATAAGACCGTATCGGTCCCATGCCTCCCAAATTTGATATCCCCAACACCTCATGCATCTCCGTCCGCACAGCCTCATCCACCTTATGACCAAATTGGATTGAAGACTTGGCAAAATTTATTTGCTGATCCGAAACAGCCTCATACTGTTTTAAGAGATCCAAAATAACACCACATTGAGCCTTATCTACTTTGCAGAAAAAAAAGGCTATCATCCGCAAACAACAAGTGCGTAATTGGCAGACACTTGTTCACTACTTTGATCCCTGTAATCTGTTTATCCCGTTCTGCCCTCCTAATATTTGCAACTAAAACCTCCGTACACAAAATAAACAAATAAGGAGATAAGGGATCTCCCTGCCTTAAACCTCTCTCTGGGACAATCCTACCAGTGGGTTGGCCATTGAAAAGGACCTTATATTCAACAGAAGTAATACAAAACATAATTCTGGAAATCCACGTCTCCCCAAAGCCCATTTTCCGCAACAAAGCCGCAATAAAACCCCATTCCACCCTATCATACGCCTTGCTCATATCTGTTTTGATCGCCATAAACTTCCCTTTACACGATAGATTTGTTCTTAACCCATGAAACATCTCCTGGGCGATGAGAATGTTATCCGAGATCAGAACGGCCTGGAACAAAAGCGGTCTGCGTTTCCGAGATAAGATCGGGTAATATTGGTTTTAACCGCTGGCACAAGATTTTTGAAATAATCTTATACCCCACATTACACAAGCTAATAGGACGCATCTCCGCCATCCGGGTTGGCTTGGCCACCTTCGGGATTAAGCAGATATGCGTCCTACTCAAACTTTTATCAAAAACACCCTCTTTAAAAAACCGGTCTACCATGGCCACAAGATCCTCCTTGACGACTCTCCACGCCTTCTGGAAAAACAAAGCTGTCATTTCATCCGGCCCAGGTGCCTTATATGGGGACATCATAAATAAGGCCTTACGGACCTCCGCCCCCGTTGCCGGAGCCATTAATCTCTCATTTACCTCATCGGTAATTACCGTTTGCACCTCACTTAAAGAATCCTCAAAATTAGACGGGTTAATAGAAGTAAAGAAATCCTCAAAATACGATACCGCAACATTAGAAATATCCTCATCCTTTGTAGACCAAACATTATTCTTGTCATATAGGTCAGTGATCCGATTACGAGCCCGTCGCTTCTTTGTTTGAGCTTGAAAGTACTTTGTGTTTTTATTCCCCACCCGCATCCACCGATTACGGCTTTTCTGATACTAATAAATCTCCTCATCTCTATAAACATCCCGCAGACATGTGGTTAAAGCAGTAATGACACCTGATGCAACTGCATCATCCGCTTGAGCCACAACCAACTGGCGCTTAAGATCCACAATAGTATCTCGTCCAAAAGGAACTTGCTCTTTACGCCACCGAGAGATAGCTCGTCGACAATTCACAATTTTGTCCACAAAAGTTGTCGGACCCTCATGTTGTTCCCCAACCCAACCCTCATGTCGGACTCCAAATTATAGTTATTAGATACATTGTTGATATTTATTAAAAACTTTATGGTCTACAAAACAATACTTCATAATATTTTTCTTGTTTTAGGTACACTGAAAAAGTGATACTTGTTGGTTCGGTATTTCTTCATGAGAGCATACAGACATACAATGTTGTAATTCTCATCCTCTTCTAGCATCATTTGCAGGTAGCTTCGAAGCTACATGGTATAATCCTCAGTGGCAAATCCTTCTTCAATTCCAAAACTCGCTGAATTCCAGAACGTGGCACCTCTAGTTACTTTCTACTCCAATAATTTATTGTAATAACATATGTATGTACTAATAATCCGGTATTCCACTTGAGAATGAAACATCTTGCCTTCGAATATCATTTAATTAGGAATCAAATAACTTAAAAAATACTTAGAGTTGGCATGTATTTCATATAAAGACTAACTCGTCGATGCCTTGTCAAAGTCATTGGCTCGTGAACGGATCTCATACATTTTTTCCAAGAGTGAAGTCAATCTAATTATCATGAGGGGGTATGTGAAAGAACTTCAAAGAAGAAATGAATTATATTTATGTAAGTTTCTCTATACTAATTGTAGATAGAAAAACCATAGTCACTGATGTATAATTACAAACTTACATCACATATACAAACTTCCCGTTTTGCTTTCTAAATAACCTATCATTTTCGCACCCAACATATATCAATAATAATAAAAACTTCACGTAAAATATCAAAACATCATGCTTTTTTAGGATATGAATTTTATATCTATTCTGAGAGCATAATTTTCATTTCCAACTTCTCTGTAATTAATTTATCCAAGAAAAAAGTGATACAACTTATGGTTCAATACTGATTTGTGATTTCATATGGCACACTCTTCAGCCTTCTCTAGAGTCTGCACTTTAGCGTAAATCAATTTGGTTTTAGTCCAGCATCCCAAAGAACTTGTTTATAGTATCTTCGATGCAAGAGACCGTTTCGCTACTCGTGATCGTCTTTCCTCCTAAGGGGGTCGCTACTCGCTACATCAAGAGAATGAAACGCAGGATCATATCTTCTTCTCTTGCACTTTCATTGACTCAATCTGAAGGTTTTTCACCAATCTCGATCTTCTCGATCCTCCTTTGAGCCAACACATTCTGCTCGTATGGGATCAACATGCACTCCAAACTCACATATTGTCCTCATGGAAACGGCTAGCTAACCAGAGCGAGTATTTTTATTAATTAGTGGCCATAAATGTTTTTCTTTTTCTTTTTGGCCATTAATAAATATGTAGGTTTTTTTGACAGATTTCTAGTGAAGTTGGTAACCTACTTACAAGTTATATAATATATAAAAAACATATCATATTCATACATACTAGGAACTTAAGAACTCCATTAAACTTTTCTCCACTACAAACAGTTAACAACAAATTAGGGGGAAAAAATTAGTGGAAAAAGTAGTATTTGATTAGTAATTGAAGCTGCATTTGAATAGCCAGAAAAAATGACTTGCCTTTTGAGACACCTTTAGAGGTAATATTGTGGGAACTGGGATGAACGGAACTTAGATGGAGAATACTCTAACACTTAAATCGATAAAAATTCTATATGCTAAACCCAAATATATAGATTGTTACAAGACTGGACTACCATCATGCCCACTTAGGTAAGAACAGTCCACTTACCAAAGCTTTATTCCGATTCAACTATATAACCCCGAATGTGAATTGATATAAATATTCCATCTTTGAACCGAAAAAACCCATCCACGTCTAGAGATCTCTTCTATCTTCCCTTCTCCATATGGTTTACCCTGAAACTAGCCTGCACGTGATGCCACGACATATATAAATTGACTTAATGACTTGTACGTTATAGTTGATCAGTATATCTATAAGACTATAACTATATCAAAATCATATATACTAAAGTGTATTATGCCTATTGCCTAGAAGGCATTATTAAAGAATGAGATTTAAGGATGGTTGCATACCGGTACCATGCTCGGAGAGACTCGATCCGTCGAGGTGGATGTCGAGGCCCGGCAGCCATGCAATGGATCCATCGACCGGATCTTTCTAAAGATCGATAGGTTAGTTTATTGACTATATTGAATAAGGAGAGATCTTAGTTATTTTTGGTTTCCATGGAGCTTGATCTGGATCTTTATGTACTATACATCCTTTGCGTTTTATAAGCAAAGCAGAAGGTATTAAAAAAAAAAAGCTCAAAAGGTTACAACAATTTTAATGCTTGGGAGAAACAAAATTAATAAATAAAAAAAAGATGTCTTTTTGGTTTATTGACACGAAACGAGACCAAAGCAACCTAATTTCTTAAAAAGTACGAACGTACCGTCGGATACTTGACACGCGGAAACAGACTAGCCCACGTGTTTCGAGTGGCACATTTTAGCTAGGGACTATGATTTTGCTAACCCACGCCGCTCTTCAAATTTTCCACTTTTATTTTTTTCTTTCTTTTTGGGTTCATTACTTCATTTGGTTATATTATCTTCTGAGCCAAAACGAGGAATCCAGAAGAAATCTTTGTTGCGAAGACTAATACACGTGGCTTTTAGACATTGGAAAGATTAAGATTGCCTGAAAAGTCTTGGCCACGTCATCATTCTGAATCTGACTACTCCCAAAACTATTAAGCTGGTCAAATCGTAAAAAGTACTTTTTTTATTTTTATCTCCGTAGTTCTTCAAGTCTTCAACTATATGTTTCAGTTTCTATTTTGAGAATCTAGAAAGTAGAAACATTATAAAAGACCTACGTTATAAAAATAAAACATAGTTGTGGTATTGATTATGGATCACCTAATTAGCTAATCCAACACTTTAAATGCATTAGTTAAGAAGACTCATATAATATAATGAAACTGCCCACCACACCACCTAAATCATATGATCAATGCCCTTCACTAACTCCAATAATTAAGTATGATTACTAGAAACTTTTTTTTTTTTTTTTTTTAAATATTCGTCACATTTTAGTCAGAACAACACCTTTCACTCTAATCATCTGGGTTTGCTTATGATAGAAGCAACAACACGCATCAAGGATCAAACCAAGAAAGAAAAAAAACACAAACAAAAATGGGTAAAAACATGTTTTCAAAGGCTGGGTTTTTAGCTTACACTGTTTCTCCAATGGAAGCTTGATGTGTGTGAATGAACTTAAACTTTCTACTCGGTGTCACCAACTGATTCTCATCGTCGATAGTAGGAACTTGTTTCCGGGTTAGAACATTGCCCGTTGATACGTTTCGTTTCAGCATTGGCTCTGTGAGATAGATTCGTGGCTCGTGCTGTTTCACATGGCTCAAGAAGGAGCGTCGAGAGAAGCTATCTCTTTTCGTCGTTCCTTTTGGTCCAATAGCTTTCTGTTTTTTCCATGATTCTATGTTCCACTGGCGAACCGCATCTTCTGCTTCAAGTTGCTTCACACTGGCGATTTCTACCCGGTTAAATGCAATTTCCAAGGCTTGTTTACTTTGTTTGACTTCTTCATTAGCTTCCTCCAGCCTTCTCAATATCTCTATTCTTGAGACATTGGTGGATAATTCTTTGTTCATCTGTGCTCCAAGTGTTAATGGAATACTTGGCTGCTCTGGGAAGCAGAGAGCGTCTTGGTTTTTCCCGCCTGATAACATGGTCATTTCAGCAATCGCAAGTGCTTCCGCTGCTCTTGCAGCCTCTTCCATTTTTCTTGCAGCAACCAATCTCATTTCTGCAGTTCTTAGACAAGCCTTGCTCTGTTTGTGGTAAGGTGTATCATTGGTTTCAACTACCATCTTAACCTGTTCACATTGTGGGTTCACAGGTAAATCCTCCGTATTAAACCTCTCTCCTTGGTCAGGACCTTGTGGTTTCAACTTCAGACTATTAAGCTCCTCAGCTAGAGACGCTGCTCCAAGGAAACCTTTCTCTTGCTTTGTTGTCATATTCAGAGACTCAGCATAGGATTGAATCAACGCAAGATCATCCATGGTTTTACCAAGATTCATACATGCCTGCTTCGATTCAATGAGTGTCAGATCTGGAGACTTGTGGGAATTACGGTGAGTGCGTTCATCGATCATCTCTTTGATGTGTGAACGCAAATGTTCAGGGGTCTCCCTGCATCTCATTGCTTGTTGCTGGAGCTGCCGCTTCACATCTTCGACAATGCTTTTGGTTGATGCAAGAGCTTCTAGAAAATCAAGAGTTTCTAACTCTTTCATAATTAGATCCTTCTCAAGCTCCACAGTCTGTTCTTTCATTCTCTTTATATCAAATTCTCTCACACCCTCCTGAAGAATGACAAAGCAATAAACATATCATGTCAGAATATATCGCCGGCTCTAGCCCTCAATAGCTTGGTGGTGCAGAAGCAATTAGCGCATGTATGTAAACGAATACATCGATTAAACACTTCATTAAGTTGCCTCATTACAAAAACATAAACATAAAGTTTCAAACTTGGGTGAAGATGATAACATATTCTGACTATCACAGAGGCAGAGCAAACAATTCATGACGATTGAAACTGTCCACAATTTTAACACAAAACCGTCCTTACACTTACACTTACACAAAGTTCTAAAATTTCTACTTAGTGTCAGCATAAAACTTCACCAAATCGAATTAGCTATCAGACTTATAAGCATACAAGACACCTAAAGAACATACATTTCAAAGTTTCAGTGACACTGATACTCACAGATGCATCGAACAACAAGAAATTAACAAACTTTGCAAATCGGAGATTAGAAACAGAACTCACGAAATTGTTGTCTTCGAGGTTGAAGGGACGACCACCAAACAATGGTGGAGAAATGTCGACTTCACCTCTCACCCCTTCTCTCCTTGCACTCACCGGTTTGAAATTCTCGGACCCGGATCCGGTTCTCACCTCCCGGATAACAGGTGTACCCGGAATCGTCTCCGGGTTCTGAAACCTCTCCGACATTTTCCGCGCTCTCGAGAAACAATCGATCGAAAGGGAAAGATAAATAAAGAATGATCCATTAGAGTAATCATTAGTTAACTGTACAGAAGCAAACAAGACTGAGAGCTTCTCTATGATTGTGTTTTCTCGGTAATGAAAGCCGCGCGCGACTCACGACGACACAACGACCCGGAGAACAATGAAGGCTACTTTGATGATGATTCATATAGTAATGGGTGTGTCACTACGTGGCTGGTGTTGATTCGTTGCTTTTTCTCTTATTGGGCCGTTCTTTAAGGAATCGAGTTTGGGCCGTTGATACGAAATTGGACTCAGTTGTTAGCTTTATAGAAGATTTTTTCCTTTTCTTTTCCGAAAGTATTTTGTGTTGTTTGTGTTCAAAATACGATATCGATATATGAAATTTGTCATAATTTCTTCCCATGCCTATGTGATTAGTGTATAGTAAATGTATGCGTGAAATAAATAGGTGGAGCTTTCCCTTATAGGTTTTTTTTTGTCTAACCAATTTGTGTGGCCATCAAATCCGAGTAGGAGGGAGAACGGACCACGTACGAATACGATTGGGGAAACAATCATTAAATATCTATAACACGGCCTTCTCATCACTCAACCGTCCTAATTCATCACTTTTGTCTTTCGATCCTTCACGTTTCTATTTCTTTTTCCGCATACGTATCTCCCCAACGCATTAGAACCACACACACCTTTTCTAATTACTATTGGTATGTACGTTTGCACTAGTTCACTCGTTTTATACATATAAGCCTATATATTTAATGTACTCGTATCTTTTTTGGATGTAAAACATACCCCAACTGTTTAGTCTGCGGAGTCGATCGACAGTAGTGAGTAGTTTCTATATTACGACAAACAATCAAGGCTCTAAAATTTTGGTAGGTGTAAAGTCTTCGTTTATCTTCTAAAGATTTAAACGTGTGGATTAGTTTGTCAATAATTATTTCCTAAATTACAAGAACACCCAAAAAAAAGAAGTTTATAGACGGGAATCCTACTTAAGGTAACATATTTAATACAAATATTGATTACTCAAAGCAATGCATATAGTGTCGAAACTTTTACTAACGGTTTACCAATAATGTGATGTGATCCCCACGACTCTCTCGTAATTAATGAAAAGCATTAAGTAATAGCATACACATATAGCTCAGTAAGATAGCCACCTTTCATTTATTGTCTAACCATTTTTTCCTATGTGTATTATCTTCTTTATACTTGTAATATGCTCCTCCATATGAAATTTTCCATTGGAAAAATCTCTAAATTTTAATAGAAAAAAAAGAAAAACAGAATAAATATCCACGATTGTATATTTGTATATATACAACCGTGCCAATAAGATTCTTTTGTTTCATCGGCAAACTAGTTTTTTACTCACAAACACATTACTCTTTTTCACTTTTAGCGAGACTTAAACACATAGAACAGAGTCAAAGAGACCACTCTAAATGTCAGGAAGATTTGGAGATGACTATGCATTCGATGACGAGAGATCCTCCTACTATGGCGGAGCCTCCATACCATTCATATGGGAGTCAAGGCCAGGCACACCCAAAAACCACCTCTGCTCCGATTCCTCTCTTCCTCTGCCGCTCACTCCACCTCCCTCATATTACTCCTCCGAGTTGTTGTCGACACCGAAGAGACAGGGCAAGGTGAGAACAAGAATAAGTAAGTTTCTGTCCATGTCCATGTTCAATGATCTGAGGAGGAGCAAACACGGTAGTAAAAAGACGACCAGCTCATCGTTTTCTTGGTCTTCTACGTCTTCTTCATCTTCTTTTTCCTCTTCGCCACCACATTCTTCGAAAAAACGAGTGAGTCATGACAAAAAGTCGCCACTTCTGTACGCTAACTACAAAGAGGATGAGCTTAGGTCGTCGCCTACCTCGACTCTGTGTTACTCCAATGGTGAAAGAAATGGATGTAGCTCTTCAATGGGGAGTCTGAAGAGAGTTCTGTTCTCCGGATCAATGGAGAGTCTGAAGAGACATGGAACTGGTAAAGCCCTCATCACCAACGACAAGAATAAAGCTTGATTATGTGAATGATTGAATCTATGCTCTGTTGTTCATGTTGTTCTGTGAGCTGCTTTGTTGTCTCATTGAACAGACAGTGTTATAGTGCTTGATGTGTGAATGTAACTGTATTACGTGTATATATAGCTTGTATTGTGGACAGGCTTTTTGTCAATTCATGTATATCTTGAACCAAGAACGTTCTCCCACTGATATTATAAACCGATAGATCTGTTGTATACACAAAGGTTGGCTTGTAATGTCTACTAAGTGACCAGTGTAACATTCCCTGTGAGAAGACTCCGTAGCTATACAGTGAATACGAACCGGTTATGGTTTCTCTATGATATCCCTAAGATTGTTATCTCTTCTTACTTAGTCTGAGTCGCTACTAGATGCATATTCTACTGGCAGCTCAAATGCATCTATCTCTGCAAAGTATGCTTTCTGCTGCTCAATATATTCCGGAGAAGCTGCATGAACCAAATTATCGTTCTCTTGCTTTACTGTCCGTTGCCTCTGTAATGTAACCATAGATAAAGAATTAGATTTGGAGCAAACTTATATGGGACCAGTAAGTATAAGGCTCTACAAATGAACAAAGGGATATAAAAGTTGCACATCTCATTAAACAGCAATCACAGCTTATCTCATGACAATATTCTGAAAAGACTAGGCATCCATCTTCGAACTATGTGTAGCACTGGTTTTCAGAAATCATGACAGAAGAACATTGTAATCGATCAATGTTGAAACATACAATGCACTGATATACAGTTTACTAGAGCAAAAACCCGATAGATAAAATACTAATGGCAACTTTTCCACAGAAATATGAGAGCAACACAGAACTATCACACTACTGATAAGTATATTGGTAGAGCTTTCCTGAATTCACCTTTTTGGGAGCCATTTTCAAGGGCTTCGTTTTGTTTACATCTGCTTGACATGTTTTCTTCCTGTGATACAAATTTCAAAGAGAATTAACTAACAGCGACATGCTTCAACAAGCCACAAAAATGTTAAACTAATTTGATGGCCATGATAGGTTCAACACTAATTCCAGTCATCTCATCTAATCTATGAATAGAGAACAAGCCACAAGACAGCACCAACAAAATTAAGTAGCAAGTACTATGTTCTAGCCTGGTTCCACATGTCCATTAGCTACAGGCCAGATCTTATATCTCCCAAAACTCAACAATCATATATAATCGAATGAGTTTCATACCCAGCGCTTGATGTCAAGTCCAGACGCATGCGAGCCGCTGCACTAGAGGGAGAAGAAGATGCGTCTTTATTCCTCTTCCTTCTCACCGTGTAAACAGACCAAGGCTCAGCAAACTCCGTGTCACTAACGCCTAAGCATAAGAAATTTCTTAAACATCAGCTTAAGATAGAAACCAAAACCAATTTAGCAGAATTATCAATTGAAAATTAACAGATACCAAATTTGCAGTTCACTTAACATGGCTATAATCCACTAAAACATGATGAATTCAAGCATAAATCTAACGATTCCTGAAAACCCCCAAAACCCAGAAACCTAAAACCCTAGAGTTGCGCACAAAATCCAATTCAAATCAAAAATCCCTTAAAATCGATACAATAAAACCAAATTGGATCAAAATCATCGCAGATAAATCAGTTACCCAAGTCAGAGCGCGATAATTGGGGACGAGAAGGAGCAGAGGCCGGAGAACCCAGATCTGCAGACATACGGCGAGTGACGGGTCTAACGTTCGTGGCAGGAGACGGAGAAGCTTTCTCGGAAGCAGTCTCTGAATTAATAACAACATCTTTGGGTTTCTCCTTGAGCGTAGTTTGATCTACTAACCTCTTGAGAGATGAAGTGAGACTAGGATTCGCGAATTTGAGTGAAGAAGATGGCTGTTGTCGAGAAGATCTGGAGACGATGTTGGTACAATCGGCAAGCGGTTTCCTTTGTCTTCGTCCTCCGACGGAGCGAGGAGCTTCCGTTATTTTACCCGGTGATCTTCGCGTCGGAATATTCATCTGAGAGGTCTTTGGGGGAGAAGATTCTACACTCGCTGTTGGCGGGAAGGTAGAAAGGTCGAAAAGGAGAAGAAGAGTTCTGAAGAAGTTTCGATCTATTGAGAGAGCTTCATTTCAGGGGATTGATTTAAGAGAAAGCCCAAATTGGGAAAGTGTCATTTGGGCCCTTATTGTTTTTTCGATCGTATTATAGTAAATGACTAATGATTAATGTTCTACCTTTTTGTAAACTTTATGAAGTGTAAGGATGAACAAATTATTTTCTAATAAATACTTTTTTTTTTTTTTGTAAGGATAATATGAAAATGGGTGAATTTATTGAGACCCAAAAAAAAAAATTAACAAAGAAAATAGCCAATTATTTGAAAAAAAATTTGAGAATTAGGATTAGGGGTAAGAGAAATTATCATTTTAGGTTTTGTGGTTTAGGGGTAGTGGTGGATAGTGGTGGACGGCGGTGGACGGTGGTCTGGAGGTTGTGCGGCGGTGGTCTGATGGTGGTCTGGCGATTCTCCGGCAGTGTTACCGCGGTTCTCCGACGGTGATCCGGCGGTGATCCGACGATGATCCGGCAGTATTCCGGCGGTTCTCCGACGATGCTCCGGCGGTGTTTCGGCGGTTCTCAGGTGGTGATCTGGCAATGTTCCAGCGGTGATCCGGCGGTTGGAGGTAATTTGATGATGGTAGAAGGGGTGGTTGGTGGTGGTAGGGATGAATATAGTAAGGATAAAATAGTATATACTGTATAATATATAGAAAATATGTTAGGGTTATGGTTAGAGTAGTTAGTTATTTAATTTTTGTTTTTTCCTAGTTAGTTTTGTTAATTTTCCTATAAAAATTGATGTTTTAAAAAAAGAGGATGATATTAAAACTTTTTTAAAAAATGGGACAGAGGATAGTTGTTTTTTAAAAGTGGGAGGAGAGTAGTGTAAAGCAATACAGCCCATATTTTAGGTATCTTTTGCATCGTATCATTTCTCCCTTTTAAAGCTTTTTGAGGTGTTAAGATGATAAACACATTATGAGAATTTTAAAAAAAAAAATTGGGGCAGATTTTAAATCAATGGATCAAAATTCAAAAGACTCTTGCGTGTTGTTGACCAATCCAAAAAGGAATTGCAACTTTGAAGCCAAGTAGACAAAGTATAATTTAGCATCGTAAAAATATGCAAGTAGCTTCAATATTAATTACGATTGAGGATTGAGGCCAACGGTTTTGGTCATGAGGAATATGCAGTATTGCGTTGTGTTGTCTTGCTTCTTGATGGAAATCTAAATAAAGAATAATCTTGTATTTCGAGTCATATGATGAGAGATGTGTTGGAACACGAAGATTGCGATGAGGGTCGGCCCGACTAACTTTGTTGCCTAAAGCCAAATTTTTTTTCTTTGCTCATTAACAAACACTAGGGAAAAAATGTTTCAAAATCTGATACTCCCAAAGGTCGAACTCGTGACAATGAATGAGAGTAGAGGGGTATATAACCACTGTACTACTGAAACGCTTTCGAAAATGATGCCCCTGAAATTGTTGATATAATTTGGCGTCTAAAACCCTTGTTTTACAAGCTTTAGATCAGTCCGGCCCTGATTGCGATCGTACCAAATGAAAACAAATCCATATATCGGTTTGGTAGAGGTGTTTCAAGAGTGTCAGCTGTGAACGAGTGCCATATTTCAAAGCTAAACACATTGTTAGAAGATATATGCTAATATGTGTTTTCATGGGTGTCGCATAGGAAAGCACAATGGAAAAACTTATCTATACGTATTTCAACCATAACAACCACCCAAGAGACAAAAACAGGTCTGGGGATCCTTATAAGAAACCATATTAAATTTGAGTCTTACCCGAGTAGGATTTTGAAAAACGGTGCTCATCGGTTTTTCAGTCACTTTTTAATACCAAAATAAAAAATAAAAAATCTAGGATTAACGTATAAGTCAAGATCTGATTCTAAAAAATAAAAAGTCTAGGATCAACTCCCCTAAAAGGCCTTTCTTACATGCAATTGGCGAAAATATGAATGGTGATAGATTAAATAGTCTCAGTTTTGAATTAGAATACTTTTTGTTCATCATTCAAAAATTTTAGTTTTTGAAAATATATTATCAAAAATTGTGAAAAAGTATATTTTATGCCCATACACTCATCTACCTAAACAATAGAATGATTTAGTCCGTCTCACCACTGAAAAATCCACATATTTAAATACTGATTTTATTTATGTATTTGCCATTTGGGTTACGGATGTTGGTAACCAACGTAGAATAAAGTACTACTATTTCTATAGATTGATACATATAGTATTTGTTTTTTTATTTATTGAACATGATACTCTTTATAATGATTAACAAATAAAAAATCAGTATAAAAATAGTTTTCTATAAGTTCATAGTCAAAAATACTAATCTAATAAAAGTAAACTTTGAATAACCTCCATATAAAGATGTAAAAAATTAAGTACTTGGTACTGCAAACAAAACATGTGTAGTACAAGAAAACCTCATCTAAATTCTTTGTACTTGTACTTTCTGTTAGTGGGTTTTAAAGTTGGTCAGCTTTTTTTCCACATCAGGTATAACAAACCTTCCTAAACCTTTTATATTCTATTGGGAATATGGTAAATGCACACTAATTCACAATGCTCTCGTTTCCTTTACGCTAACTCCTCCGAATCTTTCTTTTTTTGCTTTTGCATTACTATAAATAATCAACAAGACACCATTTCTTTTCATTCAACAAACAAACATCTCCTTCTCTAATTCGGATCATCCTTCTCAAAGCTTATTCGTTTCGTTTCATCTCATTCTAGATATGGCTCAGGTAAAAAAAAAATTCTTTTTGTTTTCTCCGTTTAATTTTTTGGGTTTACGTCTGGTTCTTGGCCATAAAACGATGGAACAATGTTTTTTAGAGAATGATTTTTTTTGTGTGCGTGTGTCGGTGTGTGTTCATTTCCAAAAGATGCTAACAGTTGCTCTATGATTCATGGCGGTGTCTGAATTGGTCGACTAATCGGTTTTCAGCATCCGGTTAATATGACAATTAGAAAATTGCATAAAAGGAAAAAAAAAAAGAATGAGATTGATTGGTCTAGGTTCTATCAGCTGTATTTAGAATGTCATAGCGTCATTTTAAAATATTTATTAAAAAAGGTGATAATTAAGCTTGAACGCAACAAAATAACTGTTAATTAGTGTGATAAAATTAGCTGTTGATCATTGTCGGATCAAATCGTCATATATATGGTTCTAACATTGTCGGATCAAATCGTCTAATAAATGCAGACCGTTGTCCTCAAAGTTGGTATGTCATGTCAAGGCTGCGTTGGTGCCGTCAATAGAGTCTTGGGCAAAATGGAAGGTTTGCATGTTTCTCTAATCTTTTTTTTTTGTTCAATGTTTGTTTCAGATACTTTTTATAAATTAATCCTTCGTTTATATATATGGCTAGTAAGTTGTTGACTCCAGACTTTATAAAATTATTGCAGGGGTTGAGTCATTTGATATTGATATCAAGGAGCAAAAGGTGACAGTGAAAGGTAATGTTGAGCCTGAAGCAGTTTTCCAAACAGTTTCAAAGACTGGAAAGAAGACTTCTTTCTGGCCGGTGGAGGCTGAGGTTGAGCCAAAAGCAGAGGCTGAGCCAAAGGCCGAGGCTGTGACTGAGACTAAAACCGAGGCTAAGACTAAGACTGAGGCTAAGGTTGATGTTGAATCAAAAGTGGCAGAAGCCGAGACTAAGCCATCACAAGTTTAAGTATACTAAAGCTGAAAAAGAAGGCTAATCTACCTTTACAACGCTTCTTTATATTTTGTTTGTGTGTGTTCTTGTAAGAACTGCTTTCTCTAAATACCTAATATTTTTATGTTATTATGTACACCTTTTTCAACCTTTGATAAGAAGATGTTGGACCCATGTTGGTCCGACTTTCTTTTATTATAAGTTTTACGTGTTTAAAGTAATTAACTAACTAACTCGGCCAAAAGAAAATAACTAATTAAATACTGTGAAATTCTCAAATTTACTTGTTATAAAACTTAATCCATACCATTCAGTCATCTGTCTGAATATATACAAAAAAAATGAGAGCAGGCCTGAAGAATTAGTAATCCCCAAGCAAAAGTACTTGTTTATCTTTTTTTTTGTGAAAGACAAGCAAAAGTTGGTTTCTGGTCGATTAATATATTTTGGATTATCTTTTCCGACTTTCTTTTATTATACGTGTTTAAACTAATTATTAACTAATTCGGCCAAAAGAAAATAACAAATTAAATACTGTGAAATTCTCAAATTTACTTATTATAAAACTTAATCCATTCAGTCATCTGTCTGAATATATACAAAAAAAGTGAGAGCCGGCCTGAAGAATTAGGAATCCCCAAGCGAAAGTTGTTTTTCTTTTTTTGTGAAAGACAAGCAAAAGTTGGTTTCTGGTCGATTAATATAATTTTGTAAGAAGTTGGGCATTAAGTTGGTATAAAACTCACTTTCTCTTGGTACTATATAAGCCCAAAGCCAAGGAAAAATTACATTACATATTGCGTATGATTTTAAACTATATTGTTTTTGGTAAGAAATAGTGTAACACACACAAATAGATAGTGGTATCGCTCACGGAAAATGATAGCGAGATAATGGTATATACCGATCCATTCATCATTGTACCACTTCTGTTGAATCGTTTTCTTTTCCTGCTCATTCGATGTATAACCATTTAAATGATACATTTCTTACCGATATGGTGAAGAGGTTGTCAAAGAATTCTGATAATTAGTTTCCTAGCTTAAAATAAAATATATGTGAATCTGATTAGGTCTAATTAAGAACTTCGATATATAACGGAAATGCAAACCTTGACGATTTTGATATAAGTATATATCTCTGATCATGCATGTGATTAAAAAACAACCCAAGTCTTTTTGCAAACCTTTTATCGTTCTTCATTATCGAAATACAATATCTATATTTGGGGGAAAAACTTCGACTTACAAAGAAATTAATTTTTTTTTTTTAATAAAGTCAATTAATATTAAGTATAGATACATATCCGTATATATCATGTCGATGAATGGTGCGACGTGCTTACACTATACATATTTGCTGTTGAAAGGTTGGCAAGTCCTTTTCTTTTTTTCTTTTGTTCCCAACTTTTTACGTCTTTTAGCTTTTGAAGCTATCCATAGTATCTCAAATCTCTATATTCTTATGTCCTCTCTAATCAATTGTTCATGAGTTAATTTTACTAATTATGTAAGTTTAACACATCGATCATGTACATGCGAAGCATATACAGTCCAGCATTTAATAAATTAATCACTAAATAATAATTAATAAATTATTATCCATATCAATTATTAATAAATATATAATATCCCATGAAGTTTCCAAGTTCCAACCATACAATACAACTGCATGCCCCCAAAAGATTCCTTCATGACTTAAAATAATTTCATTTGCGTTGTTTTGTTTGTTAAAATATGCTCAACAACTCTTTCCGGAAACAATCATGTTCGAGTTGATTATTAACGAAAACTGTATTAAAAAAATGTTTTCAAGAACGTAACCATCTCTAACCAACAACAACTCTTGAACAATACTTTTAACAACTTGCGTTCGAAGCAAGAAACTGCTCCTCCTCCATCATCTTCCTCTATTGATCTTCTTCTTATTCTCAAGTTTACTTCAAAAAAATTGGGAGATAGACAAATAGAGAAGAGGTAACTACAAACTAAGAAAATTCAATGGATTGCTCAATCTGCACCACAATGCCAACTATTTTAAGACCACCAAGAAACACAATATGTGGATCGTGCTACGAAGGGGCTAAAACCACTATCGCGCTGCTCAAAGAGCTTGAGGGCTCGAAAGAAGATCATGACAAATCGACCCATGAGTCTACCGTCAAGAATGGCTCATCTCTTTCTTCTTCTCCTTTGTTTTCTTGTGAGGTAAGCTCCTTAATTATATATGTTTGTAAAGGTTTCAATTTTTGATTATATCAAAATACATCAATTTATCGACTTTATATGAGTTATCTATTAAATATTGTTCGAGAATTCCAGCCACAACCACTAGAGAAGGTGATCAAATGGATGAAAAATATGAAAGAAACCGAAGAAGAACAGAAGAAAAGGATAGTCTTCTTGAGCAGCTTTGTTTCGGGTTTCAAAGAACAGCTTCATGCTGATATTCTTCTAAAAGCCGGCGATGATGGCCCTCCAATTCCTGCACATAGAGCTTTGCTGGTAATTCCATCGATCTTTTTACTTAATTTTGTGGCATTGATTAGTTAAAAAAAATATATATTTATATGTTATACTAGTAGTGACTATCAAAAGAAATTATAATTTCTATATATATAATTTTTTTTTTGAAAAAACCCATAATTTATAATCAAATTCAGTTTATTGTGGATAACATTTAAAATTAATTAACCATAAAAACAACCATATCATATACTTTGTTAATTAAAAAAAAGACTTGGGTGTTTTCAATACATATAGGCTTCAAAATCCGAGATCTTCAAGAACATTTTAGACTCAGACGGATGCAAAAGTGCTCCAGAATACGCCATAACGCTCCAAGAACTTAACTCGGAGCAACTTCAAGCTCTCTTGGAGTTTCTATACACCGGCACGTTGGCTTCAGAAAAGTTGGAGAAACATGTCTATGCCTTGTTTGTTGCGGCAGATAAGTACATGATTCATTACTTGCAAGAGTTGTGCGAGCAACATATGTTGAGTTCCTTGAACGTCTCTAGCGTTCTCGACGTTCTTGATGTCTCGGATCTTGGTTCGAGCAAGACGCTGAAGGAGGCTTGTCTAGGATTCGTGGTGCGGAACATGGACGATGTCGTTTTCTCGGATAAGTACGAAGCTTTCTCTCAGAAAAACCAGCATCTATGTGTGCAGATCACAAGAGCGTTCTTGATGGAAACGAGAAGCAAGAGAAGTGAATAATTAAACTAGTAGTGAGCTATCACCCTATCAGTGTAAACTTTTGTATGGTTTTATGTAATAGCTGTTTAATTAATTGATCGGATATATCGAAGCTCCAGTCCAGACCAATTTTACGAAGGGAAAAAATTATTTTTTACGAATGGCCCATATTCAAGCCCACTAATAATGCAAAAGAAGCTCATTAAACCACAAGGACCGATTAAACGTTAATTACCTAATTAATAACCTAGCGAAGGGTTTTGAAATCGAATCGACGAAAAGACAAAAAGAGAAGAGCTAGAGTTGAAAAATCGAAGATGAGATCAAGAGAGGATCTTCTTTGCTCTTGAGAGCTGATCAAAGTAATCTCCAATATGATCAAGCTAGAGGTACAAGTTTTCGCATATTAGTGATGAATTAATTATTTTTGGTGCCACGGAAATTACGTACTTGAGAAATTTGAATAATCAGAGAGACATACAATTGATTTTTTTTTTTTCTCTTTCCGTAATCATATGGCTGACTAAGATCCCTTTTATGGTCAAACAAATTTATAAATATCTATAAATTGACTCTCATATACTACCCTAACTATACTACTTCTTCGATAAACATCAGAGACTCTTTGCCTCTTTTCTGAACACCATAAACTATATTTTTTTTTCCATTAAACATCACAAACAATACATTCTCTTCTAATTACATCATAGCAACTCTAAATTGTGACTAGACTTAGTAAATCGATAATCACGTTTTGAAAACCATGTTTACTTTAAGTGAACCAAAAAAACAGAGCCCACGATCAGTCTTTTTCTTCTTCATATCAAAGTCCCAAAATCTTAGGGTTTATATTTCCATTAAAATTTCTTGAACGCTAACAAGATTTCTGAAGTTGCTTTTTTAATATTAAAGTAATCTAATGTTAAGATGTATAAAACGATGGTTTCAAAAAAGCAAAACTATCACCAAAATAACAAAAACTCCAAAAGGTATCATTCATGTTTGCAAAACTAAGCCAAAGGAAACGTTCATAGATACGTTAAAAATTTTACTCATAAACCACCATGTCGGTGCTTGTTTGCGATGGTTGCGTGAGAGAGATTGTATCAGGTACTTGAGATGATGATGACCCGACCTAAAAAATAAATACAAACAATTATCAAACGAACCAGAAAAATAACAAAAGAAAAAGAAAAGGATCATACCTCAGTAGTTCTTTGTCTCTTTGTCTTTTCCTTTGGATATTTTTTACACCCAGCTGCATTATGACCAGTTTCACCACAATACGAACAACGTATAATGCGTCCCTTCCTTCCAAGTGTTTCTTTTATTGTTTTCTTCTTCGGTAACTCGTGTTTTCCTTATATCCTTTGACATGTCTTCTGTCTATTTGTTTTTTTCTTCCCGGGTAGTATAAGCTCAGGTGGTGCTGTTACCAAGCGATACATAGATGTCATCCAGAATCTTGGCCCTCTCATTGGATGTATGGACTGCTCGTAATTGTCTCGCCACAAATCAGTGCTGAAAAATCCTGATACATAATCTTCAACATTCATATCATAATCAATCATTGCTCCATAAGCATGCTCACATGGAATCCCAATGATTTGCCATTTACCACATGTACATGTTCTTCTTTTCGTGTTCACCGAATTCTTATTCCCATAAAGTATAACCTCGTATACTCCATGAGTTGTGGGAGTTGTATCACACTTGTTTGCATCTTTCTTCTGCTCTGCGAGAATCTTGGCAACATACTCTATAAATCTTCCTTCGTGATTCTTGGATTTATTATGCTTCTTCACCATTTGATGCATAGCTTGCCTCCTTATTGTCTCCAACATTCGAATCATTGCCTTAGCCCTTGCTTTTGTCATTGATGCGTTGAATGATTTTGTGGCGTTGTTATCAACATCCTCACAGTTGCTTCCAAGTTTAAAGAAAGCTCTTGACCACGTCTCGGGTTTCTTTTTCATCACTGAATCGTAGACGTCAACATTATACTCTTTCACTTTGTTGAAATTCTCTTTAAACTCAGTCTTGTTGTAGCTCCAAGCTAGTTGCCATATTAATGGTTTGATCATATCTTTTTGTGGATGCTTATTCTTCAAGTTCTCAATGATGTGTTTCACACAAAATCTATGTTCAGCTTTAGGCAATTCCGTTTGCACTGAACTGATGAGTCCCTGAAAGTAAAAAAAAAATAAAAAATACAACACATAGGTTGTTACGTTAGAAAGAAAGGACAAAAAAGAGAGAGAAGTCAAAATTTTGATATGTACCCTTGATTTATCAGAGATCAAAACAAATCCTTCACCATCTTTGAGTTTTAAATCAGCCTTGAGTTGCTGGAGGAACCATAACCAGTTATCCCCAGTTTCAGATTGTACCACAGCCCAAACAAGTGGATAAATCTGATTGTTTGCGTCATGACCAATTGCAGCCAACAACACTCCTTTCACTGCAGTCTTCAAGAATGTACCATCAAGCCCGATAATTGGTCGACAAGAACCTCTCCAAAGTGTGCGTGTTCTTTCAAAACAAACATAAAAGCGGTTGAAAACATCTTCATTGATAGAGTTAGGTATAGTTTCAACAATGGCAGTTGATCCAGGATTTGTAGACATAATCTCTTTGGCATAGCCACGAATGTGAGCAAACTGTTCTTCATACTCCTTCTCAATCAACTTTAAAGCTAGCAGCCTTGCGCTCTGACATTGACCCCTAGAACTCACCAACTTCCATTGATCTTTAATGTGATTTTGAATTTCTAGAGGCATGAATTTAGGATTTACTCTTAGCTTGTCCATGACAAGCCTTGCAATAACCGGACTTCTAAGTAGCCTGCATCTCCCATTCGGAGTACAACTGTGCTTTCGATATGTCGTTTTCACCACCCACATTTTTCTGGGCTCATCATAAGAGCAATACACCCTCCACTTACACTGGCCAACAACGCCACACTTGAATTCAAGCCTTGTCTTCTCCCATCTTCCTTGAACCACATTATTCCCTGAGTTTAAAGCATACTCAATTACAGCCTCTTTGAACTCAACACCATTGAAGAACAATTGACCAATATATAATTTATAAACTCTATTCCTTCGGATTCTTCTATCTTGTAAAACAATCGGATCTTCCTCTTCATCGGAACTATCTGGAATTTCATTTCGACCAACAGACAATTCATCAACAAAATCTCCTACTGAATCTTCTACTTCAAACTCAAACCGATCTACTCCATCTTCATCATCTTCAGCTTCATCGTCGTTTTTCTTTTTCTTACCCTCTCTTTTGTTTTTTTTTCTAATTTGCAGTCATCTTCGTTTTCCTCACTAAGATTATTATCAATATTTTCCATTTACGTGTCGTGTCGTGTTGCATCGCATCCATGTCTTCTTCGTTCATCGGATAACTGAAAAAGTAACAGCTCTAAGCTTTTGACAAAAAAAAATCTAGACTGACGAGAGAGAGAGAGAAACTATGAAAGGAGAGAGAGAACGTACCAGGAAAATCGAGAGAAAGAGAAGTGAGTAGTTGCTGTGATAAATTGAGAGGAAGAGAGAACCCTAAGATTTTGGGACTTTGATATGGAGAAGAAGAAAACTGATCGTGGATTCTGTTTTTTTTTGGTTCACTTAATGTAAACGTGGTTTTTAAAACGTGATTATCGGTTTACTAAGTCTAATCATAATATAGAGTTATTATGTTGTAATTAGAAAAGAATATATAGTTTGTGATATTTAATGGAGAAAAATATAGTTTATGGTATTCAGAAAAGAGGCAAAAAGTCTATGATGTTTATTGAAGAAGTGCTACAGTTGGGGTCGTATACTAGAGTCAACCCAATATCTATAGATACGAATGAATACTTTTATTTGGATCATGCATGGCTATCACTCCAGGTCCTAATCGCTTCGGCCACTGCCTGTCTCACTCCTTCAGCATCCATGCTGTCTCCATCATCATTCTGTAAGTAAGTATTCAATAAAAGTTAAATAATATCCTTACATTCGTTAATATTTATTATTATATAATTATGATGGTGATGACGAAGAACTGTGTTTACATGTGATGAACCAATGGCACGCAAGCTAAATGTGTCTGTACATGAAGCCCTAGCTTCAACAACATCAAGTCCAAGATCTTCAAAGGTTTCAAGAACACAAACCAACATGCCTTCCTCATTCTTCTCTGACATTACCTTTATCATGAACCCCTTCTCTAGGGTTTCCACTGTAACCTATCAATATACAATAACCCAAAAATTATTAGTCATGGTTCTTAAAATAAATGAAATCAAGTATACTTATATGTTTATACCGTAGGATTTGAGTCGGAAGGGTCGCAGAATGATTGCTCAGACATGTTCTCATTGTTGAGTTTTTCGACTTTTTGCTTAAGCTTTTTGATATATTTTGATGCATCCACTATGATCGATCTTTCACTCTCCTGCAAAACATGCGTTGCATATATATATCAGCGATACTGCTCGGTTTAAATAATCAAAATGACAAGTTTAGTCCCTTTTCTCGATGATGCTCTGCCCCTTTATATATGTATCTTTGTTAGAAAAATATATTCAATATGATTAGGAGTGAACCAAGTAATATATATATATATATATATATATATATTGTTGAAAGGAGAAGTAAAATTGAACATAATAAGAAAAAATTTAAAACATAGATGTTTCATATATAGTTTTTTTACTTTTTCTCAAAGAAGTAAACTTAGAATTAGTGAAGTATCACAAATCGACTAGCTAGTCAACATTTAGAATTTCTTGATACTCGTCAAAGCAGAGTTTCAATACATATATACATATGTATATTTTAAAATATTCATACGACAAAAATGTATATATTTAGAAATATATGAACGGAGTAAAGTTTGATCTTTTTTTTTTAACAAACAAGTTTGATCTCTTTAATGAATGAAAAGAAAGATAGAGATCACGTAAGGTTAAATTGGCATGTGGACATATATGAATATGAATGTTCATCTAATGAAATATACACATAAATATAGTAAATATATAAATAGTAGGACTGGAATTTAATTTATGATCATAGAAGAATCGAATTATGTCGGGATAAAAAAAAAGGTAAGAAAATAGAATGGTGGAATTTGATTACAGCATGAGAATTAGTGATTGAACGAAGCAAATGAAACTTCTCACGAAGAGAGGAGCCTCTCTTGTGTTCCCTCGAAACCATTCTTATATGCTTTAATTGGCTTTTCCTTCTCAATTCCTCTCCGGTTCTCGTCTATATATATATAGAAAGTGTATATGAGTGAGAATGATGATGTAGAGATCTGAGTTTCTTCAAAGTGTATAAAGATCCTCTCTCGTCTCTCACATGTCTACCGTGTAGTCTCTATTTATCGCTACAATATGTGATATATACGGACAAATTCGATTGGTATCTCGTGAATTACTTGCTTCCATCTATGTTTAATTACACGATATTCCACATATTTATAATATATTATATATTATATATATTATACGTGAGAATATTACTGCATTAATTTAATATATTTTACTCTTAAAAAAAAACTTAATTAATGTAAATTTAATAAATTGGTATATGCACAGGATAACTTAAGTTGCAAGAATATCCGACAATTCACTAGTCTCAAGGCGTGGATTTTGGTTCAGAATCTCTCGATAATCAATAACACAACTAAATAACAGTAAAGTCATCATTTCTAAGATACATACAACTACGATCCAATCGTGAATCGTAAAGATTCAAGTGCATGTTCATGTTATTCCCTTTTCGATTGAGAATTGATTCTTATGCTTATCATGATATACATTATTGTGCCGTAATTACTAATTAGTCATGACCAATTCTCTTCAACCCCATATACATGTGTGCGCATGAGTGGTTCTTGAGTGTACATATAGTATTTGGAGAAACGAGGAGATCGGCTAGAACTTGAATAGTAATCATATGAGCTCGTGATGGAAGAAGAAATAATATGAGAAATGTTTGTACATACATATATATATATATATATATATACTAAATAATTATTAAAATAGGAGCATCGAAAGAAGTTAAAGAAGAGGATAAAAGCAAACAGAAGAATGTTAGTTGTGATATTGGAATGCCTCCAAACACTCCTCACGGGGATCTTATGAATACCCTTCTCTCTCTTCACCTATCCACTATCATCTTGTATATATATATATATATATATATATTCATATGTACCTTTATATATGTGCATGCATTTGCATATATACATCCCATTTCTTATACCCACAACTTGATTTTCCTTTCTTTTTATAAACGGTTTGTTGGATCATAATCTTATCTGATAGATGTCTTCTTTTTTTGTCACATTGATTTTATTTGAGTACAAATCAATTATTCGAAACGTCGTCGAACTTCTAAGAGTTGGACTTTTTTTTGGGGGGGGGGGGGGGGGTAATGGCATTGCAAACATTAGTTTTACAACTAAGCTAATTAAGGGAACCATTGATTTAATTTATTCAATATAAACCTCTTTGATGAAAAGAAAACCAAATCAAAGTTACACAAGAGTATGCAATATTGTGATGACTGATGAGTATATAAGGGTACAGAATGGTCTATATTCCACAAGGACATACCCATCAATTCACGTGTGCCGGTGAATCATCACCACACAAAAAAACTACACAATAGGGAAGCTCTCATTCTTGTCACATATAGACTATAGATATCCCTACCATTTCTCATATTCTTCTAGTTTTACAGACTGTTTTCTCCTAATTGATTAATTGTTTGATTAGAAACGATAGATATTTAGGGTTTCAATTGCTCGGATTTGTCAAAGAAAATGGCACTCACGTGATTTGCACTTCGGGAAGTACACTCACATGCCCAAATTCACGATGTAAAAAAGAAAAACAAAACCTATTAATCTCTAAAGTTGAGAAATAAATGTCATGGAGAGTAGAGAGAAAGGGACGTGAGCGAGAGAGTTTGGACATTATAAAGTTCATATGCGAAGGAGATTTTGTCTCTTCCCTTATATTCTACTAGAAATATATTTTTGTACTGCTGCATATTATTCGTGTTTTACTTCGGCTTTGATAGAAGTGGGTATGTGTCCGTCGACCACACGTTATTGTAAATACAAGATTGAATTTGCATTGTTTGAAAATATAATAGTCAAGCTTTTTTGGGTTAGTAAAACAAATAGGGTTTTCTTTATAGAGGATTAGTTTTGAATTTTGACGCTTACAAAATAAGTCGAATTTACTTTATAAGTTACAACTATTATAGACGACAAAAAGATCGATATGATACAACTATAATGTGTCAAAAGTACACTGTAATTAATCAGTATACACATCGTCTAGAAAAATTGTAAGAATAGAACAATATGCATAGATACTTTTCTAAACAAATGACCACATAGGAAAAAATGTCACATAATATTAAAAGTGACAAAATTGCATAGTTCTAAAAGAGTATCATCCCCTTTCTTTAGAAAATTTTATGCACAACCAGTCGACCATGTATGTATTTTATACAAACCGATTATACTAAAAAGGATAATGACATCACCCTCCCAAAAAGGCTCCGTTAGCAGTCAAATTGGTTACCAAAAACAAAAAAAAATCGGGTTAAAAGTGACCAAGTATCAGAATTAATAGACTAATTCATTTCTTCATATATTATTGTTATGTATATCCATCCTTCGATTTTTATTGTATAATAAGTATATAAAACAAAATATAAAAAATGTAAGAAGGTCTCGTGTTCGTGACAGCTCTATATCCTTTGTCTTCTCCTCATATGTATCGTATTCCCTTGTCCGAATCAAAATATCATTCCATGACACCTAACTGCACATTTTGATAATTTTAGGATTACAACAAAAAGACTGAAAAATCTTGTGACCGAAGTAAAAAACAAGAAAAAAAACTGGAAAATCCAAAACTGCAGAGGCTACTACACAAATACCAAGTGTGAAGAGATCATTAGAAGGCTTCCATTGTATTAGGGAAAAGATTCATGCATCTAACTTCGGTAATTTTATCAGTTTACTGTATATTCTATATATGTTAAACGTATAGTACGGTGTTAATCGACATAAATATATTCTTGGCTTGCTGCATTGTCCATGTCTCTCTCGTTACATGGTAATTAAAAGACAAGTCATTAGTTAAAAAGCTCCAAAGAGATGTGAATTTGCATGGACTGTAATTGAAGTTTTAGAAAGGACCAAAAGGACAAAAATAAAAACGAAACATATCTTAACAAGAATGTACAAAAACAAAACCCATTCCATCTGCCCCACTCTCTTGTTCTAAGTGACAAAATTATCATAGAGAATTAGGTCACGGGGGTGGCTTTTGGCTATCAAACATCACTCCTTGTTTTCAAATTGATATATTATATTTTTTACACGTACCACATATATATATATATATATATATATATATATATATATTACATTATTACATGCCTGACGAAATTAAATATAGAAAAAATAGAAATTCTATTTCCAGTGGTCGTTCTTCAACTAATTTCTCATAAAAAAAGAAAAAAAAAATATTTAAAAAATAAGAGAGAATGTAGGAGAGTACTCAAATTGCTTATTTGAGAACCAATTCTTTACCTATATGTACATGTGTCTCTTTAGTAGTGGTCAAATTTTAATAAAAAATTAAAATGTTGTTATATAATTAAAATATGTATATTTTCTTTTTCTCAGTAATGATTGTCCAGTTGCACCGTTGGATTTGCTCTTACATTGTGTTCTTAATTTTAAGACAGAACGTCTTTAAACCATCATTATGAATTCCTTTACCAAATATCTCGTATCATAGAAAAAAAAAAACTAACACATGGATCCATAAAAGTTTCAATATGCAAGCATAAAAGAAGCCCATTAAATATGTTACAGGCTCCTTTAGGCCCAATAGTTTCTTTCTAGCCTTTAGCACCGCCGAGGCCCGAGAGAGAGTGAAGAAGCTCATGGAAGATGGTCAAGACGTCAATGAAACACCTGATGCTTTCGAGTTACATAAGTGAGAGCAACAACGATACAGACACAATCAGAAGAAGACAAAGAAGGTTTCGGGCATTGACAAGTCATGCGGATTCTTGCTGCTCACCTAGTTAATGTAATTTCCCCAAATTATTTGTCTCTTTTACTATTTCTAAGCGTTTCTGTGCCTTTCTCGTCATCAATGGTTTAATGGGTCGTCGTCACCGATTCGTCTCTAATCTGAAGTCAAATTTTGCAGCATCTTCGCAGAGGAAGAAACGCGTATCATCCTCGATCTCGGAATTATTCCTCGGTGAACAAGAAAGGTGCCTCCTTTTCCCTTCTCTCCATGCTTCAATCAAGTGTAATAGTATGTGAAGAGATCGACTCGTGGGCTTAATTTTTACACTAGAATAAGACCAGAATGTAGTAATTTTGATTTTGACATCTTAGGAGATTTTGGCTCAGGAGTTGTAATTGACTTCACACTAGTGATGAGATGAGAGACTGGTTGTTTTGTTTGATGCATTTGATGAGAGCTTATGAACTTTTTTTTTGGTTCAGTAGTTGTAATTGAAGTCCAAAGTGGTTGCTTTGTTTGATGCATTTGTAGTTTAATGCTTTAGATACAATGATAAAGACTAGATCATAAAGGAGGTTTCTGAAGAGTGTGAATTGGACTCAACAGGCAAGTAAAGGGTCTTTAGATATGGGTGTGTTGATGTTCTTAACTTTTTTACTCCATAGTTTTGATAAATTCGTAATGATGAGGGAAATATCCATAAGTGTAGAAGAGAGTGTGGAATTGCACTCAACAATGAAGAAAGAAAAAGACCTTGAGATTTGTGTGTTGTTGTTGATGTTCTTGGCTTTGCTTCTCCATTTTGTAGATGACCTTACATTGGAGGAAGAAGCTGAGAGGAAAATTGGCTGGTGTCTCAAAATTTTCTTTGCTGGGACTGCTACGTATATTGGATACCAGTTTTTCCCTTACTTGGGTATGTGAATCTCTATTTCGGAACAGCTTTGTTACATTTTTTAATCGTGAATCGTTGTTGTATGTATACTTTACTGACTATCACTTACTGTCTTAGGTGATAACTTGATTCAGCAATCAATATCGCTTTTACATGTGAAGGATCCCTTGTTTAAGAGAATGGGAGCTTCTAGGCTTTCCCGTTTTGCCATTGATGGTAAGCCCTCTCTCTAACTCGAATTACTCTCTGATTGTGATTGTTTGCTGAAAAGAGAAAGGATTGAATCTATACTTATTTGGTCTCACCAGTGATGAACTTGTTTCTGGCTGATGTATTGTAATTATTTGGTTTGGTCTTATAAAGATGAAAGGAGAATGAAGGTTGTAGAGATGGGTGGGGCTCAAGAGCTTCTACATATGTTGGGAAGTGCTAAAGATGACAAGACAAGGAAAGAAGCTCTCAAGGCGCTTGCTGCTCTCTCTAAATCAGGCAAGTCTTGTGTTAAACACGTTCTTTTGTGATTCTTCTACTTCTGCATTTTCATCGATTCATTGGATTGCTCACTCCTTTAAATGTCCTCTTGAGCATGCTTATTTCCCCAAATGCATCTGAATTTTCAACTCTCCTTGACTACAGATGAAGCTGCCAAGTTCCTGGACTCTAATGGAGCACTCTCTATTGTCAAATCGACTCCAGATTCCTTGGAAGATTCAGACATTTCAACATACAAGTCAAACATACTTGAGAAGCTAGATGATAAAAACCTCACTGTGTCTCCCAACTAAGATATTCTTTTGAAAAAAGGATCACAAGTCTAGGTATCTCCATAGACCATAGTGCTAAGCTTTAGAAGAACTGTATCATTTTGTCTTCCTTTTTTCCATCTTATAGAACCCTTCATTTTGTTGTTGTTCCGGATGTCTGATTCAGATAAATCAAGCTTCAATCCTCAATACTCAATAATGTCTGATTCATATGTTCTTTGTTATGAATGGAATGCAAGAAGATAAGTTTTAAAGAATTTAACAATTTATCTTTCCCTGATTCATTAGGTTCCTTATTTAAATATATCTGTGAGGAGAAGAGGTCACGTGGCTAGAAGAAAAAAGGAAATTGGTGTTTGATTTGGAATTTATTTAATTATTATTACCATTTTAGTTAATCTATTCTAATCCTACTGAGAATAGGGAATTTACTTTTCTTATATATGTTAAGTCTTTTGCTACAAGTATGTACATGCTCATTAGAAGAGCAGCAATTACCCACCGAGAAATAAACAAAGAATTGATTTCGACTTCGTCTTATTATTCTCAGAGCAATTCTTTTTTCTGTTTGTTTGATTCTTAATCACAAAACACCAAGAGGGTTTTGTTTTCTCCGAAGAGAGTAACGAGATTCGTGGAATTCGGTGGGGGGTTTCGATCTAGATTGCTATTTCGGTGGTGGTGACTTTTAATTTGGAGATTTAAGGAAAACATGGATCCCAACACAATGCAAGATTTGTTGGTAATGCGTCGTACTGCTGTTCCAACGAATGACAAAGCTGTTAGGGATCGCCTTAGACGACTTGGGAAGCCAATTACTCTGTTTGGAGAACAAGGAATGGAGAGAAGATCTAGGTTGAGTAACCTTATGGGTAGCCTTAGTGTAGATAAACTACTTGAAACGCACGTCGAAGAAGAAGATGCGGCTCCAAAAGAGCAAGTGTATGATGATCAAGTATCTATATACCCGTTTTTTACCGAGGGTCCAAAGGAACTTAGAGAGGCTAGAATAGAGATTGCCAAGTTTTCTATCAAGAGAGCAGCTGTCAGGAACCAGCGTGCAAAGCGGCTGAGGGATGAAGAGTCTAAGTGGGCTTTAAAGCATGCTAAAGACATGGTCCTGGATTGCAGTAACTTTGGAGATGATCGTCCTCTTACCGGCTGCTCCTTCTCTCGCGATGGAAAGATACTTGCCATCAAGTTACAAACAAGATTGCTGTCTTGGAGGACAATAAGGAACGTGCAACTGATGTAGTGTTCTCCCCTGTGGATGACGACTGTCTAGCAACTGCTTCTGCTGATCGAACTGCAAAGCTGTGGAAAACTGATGGAACACTAGTACAAACTTTTGAAGGTCATTTGGATCGTCTTGCACGCGTTGCCTTCCACCCATCAGGGAGATATACCTAGGAACAACCAGCTTTGACAAAACATGGAGATTGTGGGATATAAACACAGGTGCAGAGCTGCTCTTGCAAGAAGGTCACAGTCACGGTGTCTGTGGAATTGCATTTCAACAAGATGGAGCATTAGCAGCTTCTTGTGGGCTTGATTCACTCGCACGGGTTTGGGATCTCCGCACTGGTAGGAGTATTCTTGTCTTCCAAGGAAAAACCAAACCTCTACTCTCAGTGAACTTCTCTCCTAATGGTTATCACTTGGCATCTGGTGGTGAGGATAATCAATGCCGTATATGGGATTTAAGGATGAGAGAGTCATTGTACACTATAGCAGCTCATTCTAACCTTGTGTCTCAAGTGAAGTATGAACCACAAGCAGGTCACTTCCTGGCCACTGCCTCCTACGACATGAATGTCAACATATGGTCGGGAAGAGATTTCTCGCTCGTTAAAAGCTTAGCAGGGCATGAGTCAAAAGTCGCCTCTCTCGATATCACTCCAGATTGCTCGTGTATTGCTACTGTATCACATGACCGCACCATCAAGATTTGGACGAGCAGTGGAAATGGCGAAGATGAATCATAAGTCTAGGTATCTCCATAGACCATAGTGGTAAGCTTTTGAAGAACTGTATCATTTTGTCTTTCTTTTTTCCATCTTATAGAACTCTTCATTTTTTTTTTTGTTCTGTATGAAAGGAATACATAGTCTGATTCAGATACATTAAGCTTCAATTCTCAATACTCAATAGTGTCTGATTCATATGTTCTTTGTTCGTTCATAATGGTATACAAGTAGATAAGTTTTAAAGAATTGTAACAATTTATCTTTCCCTGCTTCAAGTAGCAACAAATATTGCACTTCCTATAGCTATTACATTGCATTTCCTGACAAAACCTATTTCACAAAAGATATAAACATAAATGCTAGCAAAAGAAAGGGAAAGCTAATGATTTTACAGATTTCTTTGAAGTGATCATAGAGGGGACTGTTTGCAAAACTTTTTCCAACGATTAGTTTGCTGCAAGGCTGTATAAATTTGTCCAAATAGCAATAATGCTAGTAGCAACTGCAAGAACAAGCATTATCGCAGCTACGAGCTTCTCTCTTGAAGTCGATACACCATGTACATTCCTGCCGTTTCAAAATCAGAAAACAAGTTAAATAAGCATTTTGCAGGAAACTTCATCTAACAAAGGTTACATAGTAAAGATGACAGAGCTGATGTACCTTAGAACCATGGCGGCTGGAAATATAAATCCTATTGAAACAGTGGTGGTTGATCCCAAGAACTGAAAGAAGTACCAAATGTCCGGCACAGCGATTGCAGACAAGAAACAACAAATCAGGAGAGCTAGAGTGAGTCCGACGAATCTTTTTGAGTCATTTGCTAAGGAAGGCTTCTTGGGGAACAAGAGTTCATCGAGATTTGCTCTCAATGAGAAGTTGATGAGAGGAAAGACAAGCATGAGGTGAAGCGCGTAGCTGAGTCTGACAACATCATTGAGAAGAGAACCAATGGAAGAACCAGAGCTCTGGTCAAAGTTCACTAGAACATCTGACATGGTTGCATCTCCAAACAGAAGATACCCGAAGAGTCCAGTGGCGAAGTAGATTGCAGCGCACAAGATGACAGAGAACTTAGTTGCTGGGATCACATGTAATGGATCTTTGAGCTCGAATCCAATTGGATGAACTGCATTATTATTCATCACAACACCAAACTCAGAAACAGGATAAAAAAAAACAGAGAAGCAATAACCGATTCGGTGTAAGAGGCATACCATTGAAATGAAACGTGAAGGCTGTTACTATAACAGGGGAAGCCGTAAAGAGTTTCCAAAACGATCCTCCATTGTTCAACTCTGGGAATAGTCTTGTGTTCTTCGTTTGCCCATTCACTAACGCCGAGATCGCCAGCACGGAGCTAATGACAACAAACAGAACCGCAAGAAGAAACGATACCGCAGAACTAAATGCTAGTCTTTCTACATAACCCATTTACAAAAAACAATCAACAATCTCATAAACACGATTAACTTCTAGGTTTTAAATCATAGAAACTTTACCAACACGTCTGCACAAGACCAATGGAAGCAAGACGAAGCAGTAGACAAACAACAAAGCGAAGATTCTCGTGTTCCACCAGCAAGAACCAAACCATTCTTGCAAAACTCCAACATGCTCAGATCCTCCATTTTCATTACCCGAAAGCACATCTCCTGAGAGAGAGAGAGAGTGAGAGAGAGTAGACACACACACACACACACAAATCCAAACTCAGCATATCTGTTGTTAAGCTCAAATAGTAGCAGAACTAAACCTCTACACCAAAGATAGATCCAGATGAGTCTTTACCTATAATAATGGAGATTACAATAATACAACCAAAAGTGGCAACCGTCGTAGCAACCTGTACAGCGACGGATCCTGTTTTGCCAAACGACTCTTTCATAACTCCGGCGTATGTAGTTGATCCTCCGGCAAGTGTTGATTTCATGAGAAAGCCAGCAGAAATTATGGAAAGCCAAGCTACGATCGTGATTATCGTAAACGCTGGGATGATTCCGAGAACCTTAAACGCCGCCGGCATTGACATTATTCCGGTTCCGATTATGCTCGTCGACAAGTTGAAAACGATGCCTGAGGTTGATGATCCATGCTTCTCAGACGAAGGCTCTTCTTGCTTAGGCAAAAGGTGAGTTTTGATCTGTGGTGACATCTTTTCACTAACCGCCGGAGAAACTTAAAAAAATTTGCCGGCGGGAAGAAGAAGCTTTCTTTTTTTGGGTTGTTGTGTGAGGAAACGGCTTCATATAGCCCACACGGGTTAATAATGGAAAGTACCGATATACCCTGGGGGTATTAGCCTTCACCGTTTGCCGTTTGGGGGTAACACAGGGAAAATGATATTTGACCATTGGGAAACCAGACAGGCTGGTCTAATTTATTTATTTATCAAGAAAAAAAATATTCCGTCACGTTGTTGAAAAACGTATAAACTATAAACATTACACTAAAATAAGAAAAGTATACCTAAAATGTTCTTATTTAATAAACAAAAACCATAGAACTATTAACTATAGAACAAATACTGAAATAAATATAACTGGTCCAACTCCAATCAATTTGCCACTTGGACCTCGTAAGTAGTCTTGGACATTCGGTTTTTTCGGGTTAATCGGTTCGGGTTTTTCGGTTTTTCAAAATTTCGGTTATTAAAAAAAGCTGCTGAATTGACCTGAATTAAATTTCGGTTCGGATTGTTCGGTTCTCGGTTTATTCGGTTCGGTTATCATCTTTAAAATCTGTTCCAAATTAAACTGAAGTCAATTTTTTCTCGGTTTATTCGGTTAACCGATGATATTTGTCGATGAAATCAGCCTCTTCCATGCGCAATAATCTCACCTAAAAATCTAGAAACAAACCCAATATGTATGCACTATGCAAAACAAACCAATCATAACGAGAAGGAAACAAAAAGTGGAGGATTTGAGGTCACAGAATGGAGAAACTGAAAGAAGAAAGGTAAAAAATTCAAATCGCCCAGATTATATCAGTTAGGCTAAGAGGATGGAGATGCGGAAATCAAAAAGAGGTAGAAGGAGATGCGGCTGAGGATGGAGATGCGGAAATCAAACCTAAAAAAAACTTGAGTTTAGGTGATGCTTGCAGAAGAACCGAAAAACCGTTCGGTTATCGTCTGCTGAACCGAACCGAAGTGGTAACCGAATTACCAAAATAATTCCGCCGATCGGTTCGACTCTCCTTGCACAATCAGTGTCGATAACCGAATTTGTCGGTTTTCTCGGTTCGGTTTTCTCCGAATGCCCAGGAAGAATGCATCTAGATGAAAAAGTGGCCACAAGTGTTTTACCGTTTCTGATCTCATTTTTTTCTCAGTTTTTATAGTCTATATTTTTTTAATTAAAGCATATAACTAGTACTCCAAAACAAATGTTTAAAAAAAAGTCTTGTTGATATAATGAAATACACTATATTCATTGACGGCCTCAAAGATGGCTCACGTCACGTGTAATAATAATTAAACTTTAGAACGGACAGTCGTCTCTTCGACACATTTGCATCGAATAAAAACGAAAGGCGCGACGAATGTCGAATTCAAAACCTGATACACGAAAAACAAAATATAGTACTACTAAAGTTTCCTTTTCTATCAATTCATGTGATCTCCGATCTCTAACGCAGAGTAAGAGTAGAGTACCAAAGTTTACTCAGTTCATATTTTTCGAATTTGTTAGTCTAGTTTCACTTGACATTGTTTTTAATTTCGTAAGTAAACAGAATACATGATTGCATCTGGTTCATTAAGTAGAAAGTATACCAAAAAAAAACGTTTTATATATTATCCCATTTATACTATATTTTATACATGTTCAGTTAACTCTTTTTTTGCGTGGAAAGGTTTCTGTTTATTTCCAAAAAAGGCTAATAATTAGGTAAGATTTATGTATATTTCCAATTTAACGAACCAAAATAAAATACAATGCTCTGTATTTTTATATAAAAACTAAAATTCTAATTTCTACCAAAAAAAGTATTAAAATCCTAACTATTGATTTTCGAAGAAATTATTGGAGTTTCATCAAAAAATAATAGTCAAAAAAACGAAGAAGAAAAATAACAGATTTATTAGTCTGTTAGCATATAAGTCTTATCTAGTTAAGGAATCAGCGTGTAATATTACTTTTTTGATTATTTCATTTTATTTAACTATTAGTTGTATATGTATATTAATGAATAACTATGTTTTTTTGGTTAAAGATAATAAAATTAGATGTTAAAGAAAAAAGAAAAAGAAAAATCCTAACATCAGCTGTTATTATAACTTTCGCTTTTGTATTCCCCAACACTTTTTTAATTTTTTTCCATCAGATGACAAAAAAAAAACAAAAAAAAAGAAAAGAAAAATCAGCTGTTATTATATCCTTCAAGCTAACAACGTTACTAAGCTCATATTTGAAAGCCGATTCGGCCCATCTGAATTGGTTTCCCCTACCGCAGCGTGTCTGATTTTTCGCACTCGATCGATTCTCATATCTCTCTAATCGCAGCGAATTATCAAAGCAATCTCTCTCGAGGAAGAAATAATAAATTATTCGAAGAACCAATCGGAGTCTGGGGAGGTAAAGGAATACATATCATTTTGTCTTTCTTTTTTCCATCTTATAACTCTTCATTTTTTTTGTTGTTCTGGATGAAAGGAATACATAGTCTGATTCAGATAAATTAAGCTTCAATTCTCAATACTCAATAATGTCTGATTCATATGTTCTTTGTTTATTCATAATGGTATACAAGATACGTTTTAAAGAATTGTAACAATTTTATCTTTCCCTGATTTTAAAGTACATAGCGACAAAATATTGCACTTCCTATAGCTATATTACATTGCATTTCCTGACAAAACCTATTTCACAAAAAAAATATAAATTTAAATGCTAGCAAAAGAAAGGAAAAGCTGATGATTTTACATATTTCTTTGAAGTGATCATAGAGGGGACTGCTTGCAAAACTTTTTCCAACGATTAGTTTGCTGCAAGGCTGTATAAATTCGTCCAAATAGCAATAATGCTAGTAGCAACTGCAAGAACAAGCATTATCGCAGCTACGAGCTTCTCTCTTGAAGTCGATACACCATGCACATTCCTGCCGTTTCAAAATCAGAAAACAAGTTAAATAAGCATTTTGCAGGAAGCTTCATCTGATAAAGGTATTATAGTAAAGGAGACAGAGCTGATGTACCTTAGAACAATGGCGGCTGGAAATATAAATGCTATTGAAACAGTGGTGGTTGATCCCAAAAACTGAAAGAAGTACCAAATGTCCGGCACAGCGATTGCAGACAAGAAACAGCAAATCAGGAGAGCCAGAGTGAGTACTATGAATCTTTTTGAGTCCTTTGCCAAGCACGGCTTCTTTGGGAACAAGAGTTCATCGAGATTTGCTCTCAATGAGAAGTTCAAGAGAGGAAAGACAAGCATGAGGTGAAGCGCGTAGCTGAGTCTGACAACGTCATTGAGAAGAGAACCAATGGAAGAACCAGAGCTCTGGTCAAAGTTCACTAGAATATCTGACATGGTTGCATCTCCAAACAGGAGATACCCGAAGATTCCAGTGGCGAAGTAGATGGCAGCGCACAAGATGACAGAGATCTTAGTTGCTGGGATCACATGTAATGGATCTTTGAGCTCGAATCCAATTGGATGAACTGCATTGTTATTCATCACAACACCTAACTCAGAAAGAGGACAAAAAAAACAGAGATTGGTGTAAAGAGATGGGTTTCTTACCATTGAAATGAAACGTGAAGGCTGTTACTATAACAGGGGAAGCTGTGAAGAGTTTCCAAAACGATCCTCCATTGTTCAACTCTGGGAATAGTCTTGTATTCTTCGTTTTTCCATTCACTAACGCCGAGATCGCCAGCACGGAGCTTATGACAACAAATAGAACCGCAAGCAGAAACGATACCGCAGAACTAAATGCTAATCTTTCTACATAACCCATTTACAAAAAAAAACAATCAACAATCTCATACACATGCATAGTTTTATAGATTTCTAAGAACACAAAGATGATAAGAAACTTACCAACACGTCTACACAAGACCAAAGGAAGCAAGACGAAGCAGTAGATAAACAACAAAGCGAAGATTCTCGTGTTCCACCAGTAAGAACCAAACCATTCTTGCAAAACTCCAACATGCTCAGATCCATTATCGTCATTACCTGAAAGCACATCTCCTGAGAGAAACATAACACAAATCCGGTGTTAAGCTCTCAGAACTAAAACCTCAACACTAAAGATAGATCCAGATCATGACTTTACCTATAATAATGGAGAAGATGACCATACATCCAAAAGTAGCAACCATCGTAGCAATCTGTACAGCGACGGATCCTGTTTTCCCAAACGACTCTTTCATAACTCCGGCGTATGTAGTTGATTCTCCGGCGAGTGTTGATTTCATTAAGAATCCAACAGAGATCGTTGAAAGCCAAGCTATGATCGCGATCATCAGAAACGCTGGGATGATTCCGAGAACTTTAAACGCCGCCGGCATTGACATTATTCCGGCTCCGATTATAGTCGTCGACACGTTGAAAACGACGCCGGAGGTAGATGATCCATTCTTCCCAGACGAAGACGACGAAGAAGAAAAAGAAGGTTCTTGCTTTGGCAAGAGATGAGTTTTGATCTGTGGTGACATCTTTTTTACTAACCGCCGGAGAAACTTAAAAAAACTTTGCCGGCGGGAAGAAGAAGCTTTTTTTTTTTTGGGTTGTCTCACGGAAACGGCTTCATATAACACGGTTAGTAATGGAAAGTACAGACATACCCTGGGCGTATTTTGCCTTCACCGTTTGTCGTTTGGGGGTAAATTAGGGAAAAATGATACAGTATTTGACCATTGGGAAACCTGACAGGCTGGTCTAATTATCATGTCAGTGAGATCACCCAAATGATCTGCCGTCACGTAGTTGAAAACAAATACGACTATATATGAGTCCAACTCTAATCAATATGCCACTTGGAACTCTTCAGGAGCAGGACGAATGCATCTAGACGACAAAGTGGCCAAGTACAACTTGAGTTTCTTTTGATCAACATCATCTTTTCATTAACGAAAATGATACAACCAAATCAAAGACACATTACATTCAACTCTGGAGAAATGGACCAAATGCAATGGTTGATCAAGTACAACTTGGAACAGTAGGCGGATCCAATGCTACCTAACCGATAACCATTGCATTTTTTAACCACAATGAGATAGATCACACACCACAACTCGATGTGAAATAATCTCTTAAACCACCTAAATTGACCCTATGACACGAAAACAACTACTAATTCAAAGAAAACCAAATCCTATACTGAAGAACAAAGCAATTCCAAGCTAACAGAACCGCATGATCGACGTGAAGAACTTGTCCCAATAGCATCAACACCCAGAGCCGCATCATCAGAAAAACTTGGTTTCTCCAACTTTCATTGTTCCGGTCCTAACCAAAACGGACAAATCGTCCGACTGACCCGACCAAGAGTCGCGAAGCAAAACCAGCAAAAACAGAGGCTTCTCCGAACACAATAACCAGAATGATAATCACCTAAAGATAAGAGATTAGAGCACATATTAGCATATCTTCACCTCACGGTGCATTTCCAGATTGGCCACGCTTCCGCCTTGATGTCGCACTTCTTTGTCACACTGAGACCAGAGAGTTGAAGAAGCTCTAAAGGACGTCAGTTTTGAGGATGTCCTCAAATCTCGGCCACCGACACACCCAGAAACCTCCCCAACAAACCGGTAGACTCTAAGACCCGCCTCCACCGATGAACCTCCGGTCAACTATGAACTCCGGCAGGAAAGATAGGGATAGCATGGAGAGCGCAGATCCGACCCCCTGAGGCTGCATAGAGGCCACCCGAAACAGCTTCAAACCACCACCAGTCTCCCGGAGAGGGGAGCGAGCCGAGATCTCCCTCCGAGGCGTTAGCCGCCGCACCATCACGACGCAACTTCTCAGCACGGCCGGAGCGGTAGAGAGCGAGTCACCTTATTACTACAACTGAAAAAACAAAAGCTAAAGAGGAAGGACCAAAGCCCTCTCACACCGCCAGCGAAAGCCTCAGGCGGCGGAGAGGCAGACTAATCTCAGGCGGCGCGACTTTAGATCTAGGGTTTTGCGAGTCGTGGGCAGTGTTTTTCGCAGTCTTTGGTGTTTTTCCCGTACAACTTGAGTTTATGATCTTTTTTTTTTTTTGTCATCTGAAAATATATATTAAAAACAGAAAGGTGGAATACAAGGTAGGATACGCCGGCAGGACTTTAACCTCCAGAAACTAAGCCGACGAAACTTTACCCCTCCGGAAAACAATCCGGCAAGGCTTAAAGCTCTCGGAAACTAAGTCTCAACCTTGGGGAAACAAACAAGGAAATAAACAGATCTAAGCAGGGTAGTAGATTTTGCACAAAGAACCCAATCTTCTTTTTGCCCGAACAAACCAATATCGCAAGAACTAGAAGGCTAAGGACACCGGAGCTGACCATTACCTTGAAAGACTACGAACATCTTGCCTCACTTAGTGATTTAGAGTCTTCAGAAGAGAAACCTTGGGAAATCTTGAGCGGCGTGACGGTAGAAACTCAACCAAGTAAGCATTCAGAGACCGTCGGAAACGCCCTGGTCGGAAATGTCAACTAAGTGACTTGAACCAGTAAGAATAATTAAACCTAGGCGGATCTCGCCCTAGATCCGATTTGTTGAAGCTGTGTGAGGAAACCCAAAACAATAGGTCGCCGAAACCAAATCACCACCACACTAACTGTGAGTGGCTTAGAGCCATCGCGATTTAGGCCATAGAAAGCTCAGGCAAAGAAGAAAAATGAATCCTGCAACAAAGTCAAACAACCTAAATCCTAGATCTAAAAAGAAAAAAGCTGAAAAAACCAGAGATCTCTCCACAAAAGAAAGTAGAGCTAGAAAACTAAAGCAGAAAACTAAAGCCGAACCGACGCCATGGCCGCGGTGGCCCACACGCGCCGGTCGGAGACAATGACCTAAAGCGGCGGCGAGTTCTTAAGAAGAGAGAAGGAAGAGGAAATAGTAAGAGAGAGAAAAAAGAGAGGTTTAATATTAAGGGCCTGACTGGTTCAACCGCAGCGTTTGTGGTTGCAATTGCGGGAGATTGCGGAAGCGGATGGTTGCGGTTTCAAGCGTTATTAAGCATTTTGAATGACTGGTTTAGCGTTTTAAAATGTGTGCGTTTGCGGGAGTTTACGACTAGTTGACCAGCGGGTGCAATAGCGGTTAAAACATAATAAATGTAATATATAATTATATAAATGTTTAAAAATACCAAAAATTTATTAATCTTGATTTATAATTAAAATTCATTAAAAAAATACTAAAATAATTATTTAAAAAACAAATAAATTTTATATTGAAATACTTATTACTTTATGCATTTGGCTTTTTACCAAAACTTTAATCAACTAATTTGATAAATGACAAAATATATGTTTTAGATCGTAGATTTTCTTTCTTAAACCTCACACACTCAATAAGTTCCGTAAGGCAGTATTTGCATCAGTAGTAATGATCAAACGAGAGTTGAGAAGAGTCACTCGTGATTTGTTTTTGTATTTTTCACCAATAATCTTATTTTCTTAAATTTCTGATGAAATGTTATATTTATTTAGATTTTTTTGAACTTACGTGCGATGTGCCATTAAATTTATATCAAGTTTTTCGGGTTATTATTAATTGAAATCTTATTTTATTCCAATTGTTTATTTTTTAATATTCTCAATCGTATCCGTACTTCATTTTCTCCTATCCTTAATGAATAATATAGTTAGTTAAAAGATATATAAAGAAAATATTTCATTATTATTGATTTGTTTCAAGTTTAAAAAAAAAAAAACTCCAAACGCAATCGCCCGCAACCGCAAACGCTTATGGGAAGCAGCTTTTGGAATTCAGTGGTTTGAAGCGGTTGGGAGCGGTTTGTGTGATTGGTACCAATTACTAGCAACCGCTACCACCCTCAAACACAACGTTTGCGGGAGGTAGCGGGAGAACCAATCAACACCTAAGAGTTTATGATCTCATTTTCTCAGTTTATATAATTTTTATTTAATTTAAGTATATTTATAAGGGTTTGTTAGCAAATTAGTATGTTTTGGAAACTTAATTGGGAAACTAATACATTCACTATTTAAAATTGGAAAAATAGGGTGTTGTGTAATATAGAGTTTGTGAGATAGGGAGAAATGGTGGGGCATAGGTTTGGCGAGAAAATTACAAAAATGGGTATATGTGTGGGTAAGAAATAAAGTTTTTTTTTTCCTCCAATCATAATTATTCAAATAACTGTTAATATAATCTATTTTTAGAAAACTTCTTAGATACAAAAAATACATTATTTTTCTTTACAATATAATATAAATTTTATTTAATAATTTTTAAATATATTATATAAATCTTTTGTATCCGTACACCTTAGTATGTGTACAGATGTCTATACACATTATTATGTGTACAAATGTCTGTACACATTATTAACTTTACATATGTAATTTGTATAAAAACATTGCAGTACAAGCATATGTACAAACATTTGAAACCCTAAGAATTAAACAAATTTCATCTGTACACATAATAGTGTGTACAAACATCTGTACATTTAATTAGGTGTACGAATCTAAAATTTGTAATTTGTTTAATTCTTAGGTTTTCAGATGTCCGTATCTCAATGGTTTTGTAAAAATTACATCTGTACACATTATTAATGTGTATAGACATATGTACACTTAATAAGGTGTATAGACATCTGTACAATTAAAAATGTGTACGGATACAAAATATTTATACAATTTATTTAAAAATTATTAATTAAAATTCATACCAAATTGTAAAGAAAAAAACATACATTTTTTGTATTTAAAAAGTTTTCTAAAAAAAAATTATATTAATAATTATTTGAAATATCAAGAAAAAAAAATGGGAAACAATGGCATAAGATGTAATTAAGTAGAATACTTAATGGCAAAAATAGATGTGGAATAGCTAAACAGTGGTGAATGTGTTTTTTTCTAATTATAAATAGTAAATGTATGTGTTTCCTAATTATGTTTGAAAAATATATCTTTGCCAAATATCTCTATTTATAATTAGCTTCAAATATATGGTTTTAAAAGTTTAGGGGGGGTGGGGGCCTGGGTGGGTGTAATCATTATCATTGGCGGCCACGAAGATGGCTCTTACGTGTTCGTTAAGTCGAATGCAGAAGAATTATTGAAAACGTGATACACGAAACAAAACAGTACGTACTACTAAAGTTTTGTTTTTATATGATCATCCTTCTCTAACGCACAGTATCAGGTTAGTCCGTTCATAATTACTGAATTTGCTTTAATATACTGTATGTCCATTGTTGTTAGTCTAGCTTAACTTGACACTTTTCGTTTGATTTTGTAAAAGTAAACAGAACACTAAATATATCTGTGGTACGTACATTAAGTAGAGAGAATATACGAAAAAATAAACCTTTATTTTCCCACCTATACTAATAAACAGGTCCAATTTGCTCTCTTTTGTTTTGCCATGCAAGGGTTTATGTATATTTCCAATTTAATGAACCAAATACAAATGCTGGGAAGTGCTAAGGATGACAAGACAAGGAAAGAAGCTCTCAAAGGCGCTTGCTGCTCTTTCTAAATCAGGCAATTCTTGTTTTAAACATGTTCTTTTGTGATTCTTCTACTTCTGCATTTTCCATCGATTTCATTGGATATAAAAACCTCAGGATTGTTAACTCTTTTAATCTTCTTGAGCATGCTTAATTCCAAATGCTTCTGGATTTTCAACTCTCCTTGATTCCAGATGAAGCTGCCAAGTTCCTGGACTCTAATGGAGCACTCTCTATTGTCAAATCGACTCCACAGATTCCTTGGAAGATTCAGTCATTTCAGCATACAAGTCAAACATACTTGAGAAGCTAGATGAGAAAAACCTCGCTGTCTCTCCCAACTGAGATATTCTAAGAAAACTGGGATAGTTCAAGATTCATAAGTCTAGGTATCTCCATAGACCATAGTGGTAAGCTTTTGAAGAACTGTATCCTTTTGTCTTCATTTTTTCCATCTTATAGAACTCTTCATTTTTCTTTTGTTCTGGATGAAAAGAATAATGCATAGTCTGATTCAGATAAATCAGAGCTTCAATTCTCAATACTCAATAATGTCTGATTCATTTGTTCTTTGTTCGTTCATAATGGTATGCAAGAAGATACGTTTTAAAGAATTGTAACAATTTTATCTTTTCCTGATTCAAGTAGCAACAAATATTGCACTTCCTATAGCTATTACATTGCAGCATTTTCTGACAAAACCTATTTCACAAAAAAATATAAACATAAATGCTAGGAAAAGAAAGGGAAAGCTAATGATTTTACATAGCAAAACTTTTTCCAACGATTAGTTTGCTGCAAGGCTGTATAAATTTGTCCAAATAGCAATAATGCTAGTAGCAACTGCAAGAACAAGCATTATCGCAGCTACGAGCTTCTCTCTTGAAGTCGATACACCATGTACATTCCTGCCGTTTCAAAATCAGAAAACAAGTTAAATAAGCATTTTGCAGGAAACTTCATCTAACAAAGGTTACATAGTAAAGATGACAGAGCTGATGTACCTTAGAACCATGGCGGCTGGAAATATAAATCCTATTGAAACAGTGGTGGTTGATCCCAAGAACTGAAAGAAGTACCAAATGTCCGGCACAGCGATTGCAGACAAGAAACAACAAATCAGGAGAGCTAGAGTGAGTCCGACGAATCTTTTTGAGTCATTTGCTAAGGAAGGCTTCTTGGGGAACAAGAGTTCATCGAGATTTGCTCTCAATGAGAAGTTGATGAGAGGAAAGACAAGCATGAGGTGAAGCGCGTAGCTGAGTCTGACAACATCATTGAGAAGAGAACCAATGGAAGAACCAGAGCTCTGGTCAAAGTTCACTAGAACATCTGACATGGTTGCATCTCCAAACAGAAGATACCCGAAGAGTCCAGTGGCGAAGTAGATTGCAGCGCACAAGATGACAGAGAACTTAGTTGCTGGGATCACATGTAATGGATCTTTGAGCTCGAATCCAATTGGATGAACTGCATTATTATTCATCACAACACCAAACTCAGAAACAGGATAAAAAAAAACAGAGAAGCAATAACCGATTCGGTGTAAGAGGCATACCATTGAAATGAAACGTGAAGGCTGTTACTATAACAGGGGAAGCCGTAAAGAGTTTCCAAAACGATCCTCCATTGTTCAACTCTGGGAATAGTCTTGTGTTCTTCGTTTGCCCATTCACTAACGCCGAGATCGCCAGCACGGAGCTAATGACAACAAACAGAACCGCAAGAAGAAACGATACCGCAGAACTAAATGCTAGTCTTTCTACATAACCCATTTACAAAAAACAATCAACAATCTCATAAACACGATTAACTTCTAGGTTTTAAATCATAGAAACTTTACCAACACGTCTGCACAAGACCAATGGAAGCAAGACGAAGCAGTAGACAAACAACAAAGCGAAGATTCTCGTGTTCCACCAGCAAGAACCAAACCATTCTTGCAAAACTCCAACATGCTCAGATCCTCCATTTTCATTACCCGAAAGCACATCTCCTGAGAGAGAGAGAGAGTGAGAGAGAGTAGACACACACACACACACACAAATCCAAACTCAGCATATCTGTTGTTAAGCTCAAATAGTAGCAGAACTAAACCTCTACACCAAAGATAGATCCAGATGAGTCTTTACCTATAATAATGGAGATTACAATAATACAACCAAAAGTGGCAACCGTCGTAGCAACCTGTACAGCGACGGATCCTGTTTTGCCAAACGACTCTTTCATAACTCCGGCGTATGTAGTTGATCCTCCGGCAAGTGTTGATTTCATGAGAAAGCCAGCAGAAATTATGGAAAGCCAAGCTACGATCGTGATTATCGTAAACGCTGGGATGATTCCGAGAACCTTAAACGCCGCCGGCATTGACATTATTCCGGTTCCGATTATGCTCGTCGACAAGTTGAAAACGATGCCTGAGGTTGATGATCCATGCTTCTCAGACGAAGGCTCTTCTTGCTTAGGCAAGAGATGAGTTTCGATCTGTGGTGACATTCTTTTTTTTTAACTAACCAACCGCCGGAGAAACTTAAAAAACTTTGCCGGCGGGAAGAAGAAGCCTCTTTATTTTTTTGGGTTGTTGTGCGAGGAAACGGCTTTATATAGCCCACACGGGTTAATAATGGAAAGTGATATTTGACCATCCGGAAACCTGACAGGCTGGTCTAATTTATTTATTTCCTACAAAAGTCCCACGCAATGTGTGAGTAAAATAAAAATAATAAAATATGTTAGTTATTTTAAAATACATTCGATATTAATATTAATATTGTAATTAAGATATATTAACTGTAAACTAAAAATCTATTAAATTTTATGAATTATTATCTAGAATTTAAGATTTTTATATTAAAACTTTATCAAATAGATCATAAGAAATAAAATACAATATTGATAGAGTAATTGGAAACTGAAAATCTATTAAATTTTATAAATTATTATTTAGAATTTAGAATTTTTATATTAAAATTTTATTAAATGGATCAAAAGAAATAAAGTACGCATTCTAAAAAATATTTACTAATTTCAAGACATTGAACAAAAAGAAGAAACGAATGGTAAAGAAGATACAAAATACTTTGTGTCTCTTCTAAAAGTGAGAATGTATCATGTGCTTTAGACTTTTTTCATCTAGCCTTTTCACAGATGTCTAAAATTTTTAATATACATATTTGTTTCTAAACCTACAAAAGTCACATAAATAAGAAAAAAATATAAGATATTTTAGTTAAACAAACAGTGATATTACAAAATTTATAAATTTATGTGAGAGGTAGAATATGATGAAGAATTTGTCATCCTATTTATAGAGAAATTTGAGGTTTTTAGTTTTTTTTAGTTTTATTTTTGTCAAAGGAGCTATCTATGGTTACATTTCAAAGAGTAAATATGCCATAGATTTTCTTTGTGTTTTTTTTTCCTTACTTTTTGTAAAACATAAATTGTATGGAATTAATACATTAAAGTGTATTAAGATGTTGAAAGTTTTTTAAATTTTTTTTGTCAAACATCATGGGAGTTGCATTTTAAAGAATTAATATGCAATAAATTGTGATAATTATTATTATTAAAGAAAAACAAAATTTAATTATTGTTTAATATCTTGAAATTATTTAAGAATAAATGTTTCTTTTGTTTTAAAATTCTAAAAAAAAATATTTTATTCTTGAATCATTAAAAATTATTGAAAATTACAATGTTATGGTAATTATATACAATATTGATAAATGATGCCTCATTAGTAATATATTTACTTACAAAATATGTTGTTCAATAAAACATAAATTGTATTGCAATTAATACATTAAAGTGTATTAAAATGTTGAGGGGTTTTTTTTTGACATCAATAAGTCTTTTTTTCCTGGCAAACATTATGGCAGTTACATTTTAAAGAATTAATACATATATAATAAATTGTGATATGATTATAATAAATAATAAATAAAATCTCATATTGTTTTATATCTTGAAATTAATATCATATTTTTTAAAATCTTCAAGATGGATATTATTATTAATATGAGAGTTACAAAATATGTGATAGAATATGAAATTTACTAAAATATGTGAGAAGGTTCACCAAAAATACATTTATTAGTTGTTTTAAGTATTAATTTTTTTAGTTAATATAACTAAAAATATATGATAGAAATTTCAACCAAGTAAAATTAATATATGAGAGTTACAATATATGTGATAGAATATGATATTTAATAAAATATGTGAGAAGGTTCATAAATAAATTCATTTATTATTTTTTCAAATATAAATAGTTACTATAACTAATAATATATATGATATGAGTTGCAATCTAAACAAATTATATATATATATATATATATATATTCTTTTCTTTCTTTAAAAGACATATACTTTAGTTATTTCTCTCATATATATATTAAATATTTATAAATTGTATATATTTAAATATACTTTAGTTTGTTTTAATTAGAATCAAATTGCTAAATAATGTAATAATCATATCATGTTAATTATTTTTATTAAAGTTTATAAATAAAAGAGAAAATCATCATTTTGGATAATATGCTACACAAATAAAAGAATAAATTGAACATATTATAATGTATAATAGCAAATTTATATATTGTCTTAAATATAAATAATTTAATGTATTTCATATAAAGTTAATTGAAAAAATACACTTAAAATATTAAAGAGAAAATGATATATATCCCAAAAAGAAAATGACACATAGCAACATTTTAGAATTTGTCAAAAAAGAATCTTACTTTTATTATATAAAATATGTCAGTGAAAGGATCACCAAAAATGGTCTTCCGTCACGTTTTTGAAAAACGTATAAACTATAACCATAACACTAAAATAAGAAAACTACACCTAAAATTTTCTTATTTAATAAACAAAACCATAGAACTATAGAACAAATACGAAATAAATATAATTGGTAACTCGAATCAATGTGCCACTTGAACCTCTTAAGAATGCATCTAGACCCTACAGTCCATCATATTTTTTATGGTTAATTCCAATCCTTCGAACCAATTATGAGGATTCTGAATTGGAATTATCAAGGGGTAGAGAATACCCCTACAGTTCGACATTTACGGGAAATATGTGGTCGGTATTTTCCTGAAATAACATTCCTCTGTGAGACAAAAAAGAAAAGAAGTTATTTAGAGAATGTTGTAGGTCATCTCGGTTACTAGCATTAATGTGGAAGGATTCGGTCAAGATTTAGGTGCTTCAGTCCGACAAAAGATTAATTGATGCTCTGGTTCAATGGCAAAATAAGGAATTCTTTCTTGTATCTATGGAGACCCTGTTCAAAGTGAAAGAGGCTTATTCTGGGAGAGGCTCACAAGAGTAGGCATGGGTAGAGAGGGTTCATGGCTGCTAACCGGGGACTTCAATGAATTAGTCAACCCGCAGGAGAAAATTGGAGGAGCAAGGAGATCAGATGCCAGCTGCAGGGAGTTTAGGCAAATGCTTCATTCTTGTGGACTCTGGGAGGTGAAGCACTTAGGATACAAATTCTCTTGGTACGGTAATCGTAATGATGAGCTTGTTCAGTGCAGACTAGATATGACTGTCGCCAATCAGGAATGGATGGAGATATTCCCGCAAGCACAAGCAACCTACCTTCGCAAGATTTGCTCAGATCATAGTCCGCTTTTAAATATCTTGATAGATGGTGGAGAGATCCGTCGAGCTCATTTCAGATATGACAAAAGGTGGGTGCAAAGGGAAGGCTCCTTGGGGTTGGTTACTGATTTTTGGAAAAATAAATCTACTGAGTGCGAAACCCCTCTTATGGAGCATATTGCAAACTGTCGTAAGGAGATCTCTCGTTGGAAAAGAATCAACAAACCTAGCTCGGCTGCGAGACTCCAAGACCTCCAAATCAAGCTGGATGCTGCAACTCGCCAAACCCCCTTTGATAAGAAGGATCTTTCAAGACTAAAAAAGGAGATAAATCAAGAGTATATCAAAGAGGAGCAATTCTGGCAAGATAAATGCAGATTCACTTGGCTCCAAAATGGAGACAAGAACACTAAGTTCTTCCATGCCGCAACAAAGAACAGAAGAGCCCAAAACCGAATTCACAAACTGTTTGATGAGGAAGGCAAAGAGTGGACATCAGATGCTCAAATGGGAAAAGTGGCGGAGGCTTATTTCAAGAAACTATTCTCGTCAGAGGATGTGGGCTATAAACTACAAGAATTTGATGAAATAAGTCCTATAGTCAATGACTTTATAAATGGGAAGCTGCTGGAACCAGTCTCTGATGAAGAAGTGAAGCAAGCTGCTTTCAGCATTAACCCCCACAAGTGCCCTGGCCCAGACGGTATGAACAGATTCTTTTATCAGCAATTCTGGGACAGCCTGGGTACTCATATCATCGACATGGTGAAATCTTTCTTCAATTCAGGTTGCATTGAGGAGGGGATGACCCTTACTAATGTATGTCTCATCCCCAAAACAATTAAAGCAGAGAAAATGACAGATTTCAGACCTATCAGTCTTTGTAACGTTGTTTACAAGATCATAGGGAAGCTGCTAGCATCTAGGCTGAAGAGAACGCTACCCAGTGTGATTTCAGAAATCCAAGCATCATTTGTAGAGGGTAGGCTTATAAGTGACAATATTCTGATTGCCCACAAACTGCTTCATGCACTCAACTCCAACAACAAATGCTCTGAGGAATTTATCGCCATAAAAACAGACATATCCAAAGCCTTTGATCGGGTTGAATGGGTTTTTTTGGAGCAAGCGATGAAAGTTCTGGGTTATGCGGATGAATGGATTAAATTGGTAATGGCATGTGTTAAGTCAGTTCGATACCAAATCTTAATCAATGGTGCAGCGTATGGTGAAATCACCCCAACTAGAGGATTAAGACAAGGAGACCCTCTCTCCCCGTATCTCTTTATTATTTATACTGAAATTATGGTGAAGATGCTTCAAAAGGCAGAAGAGAAGGGTCAAATCACGGGCCTGAAGGTTACATCGAAAGCTCCTCCAATCTCCCATATACTCTTTGCAGATGATAGCATGTTCTATTGCAAAGAAAAAGATGAAGAGTTGAATTAAATCATCAGAATCATTGAGGAGTATAGCTTAGCATCAGGTCAAATGGTGAACTACGAGAAGTCGTGTATCCACTTTGGTAAGAATGTTCCTCAAGATAGGCGGAGCATTATTAAACAACACCTGGGCATTGACACTGAAGGAGGGGAAGGTCTATATCTCGGTCTACCGGAATCTTTTGATGGATCAAAGATACAAATCCTCAACTTTTTGCAAGACAGACTGCACCTCAAAGTACATGGCTGGCAAAACAGGTTCCTCTCTCCTGGTGGTAAAGAGGTTCTCCTCAAAGCGGTTGCTCTCTGATGTGTCCGTATTTTATAGGTTTTAACCATAGTTTTAAGGTTTGTTTTGAGTCTTTTATTGAATCAAAGTGTGCTTTTAAAGTTTTTTTAGTCTTTTATGAGTTTGTACAGGTTTTAGGTTGCTTTTGAAGGAAACTGAGTGTTTTGGGGATGAAAACAAGCATATGGAGCCAATTTGGTGAAGACTGATCGAACTAGCAAGCAGATGGAGCAAACACAGAAAAAGCGTCCAGGATCGGCTGATCCACATTCAGATCGACAGATCCCGTACCCGACTCAAGTTTTCCTTTTTCGTTTTAAACCGACTTTTAGGGTTTTATTTTGATATTTAAGTTAGAGGCTCGGCCTCGAGAGACATAAGATTTATTTTCTGAGACTATTTTGTATTGAGAGTTGGGGAGAAGATCTCTAATCCTTCTTGACACTTTGGAGAAGATTTCTAAACCCTATTTTCTATTCTTTTGCAATTCAATTATGTTTTCTTCATCATTGATTTGCTGTTCTTTTATCTCCATGTCTGAGTAGTTTATCTATTGGGTTTCGGGTTTCAAAGGGGTTTATGATTCTCTAAACTTAGGTTGTTAGATTTGGGATTGATCTTATTGTTCTTCATCTATTGTTGTTCTTAATGCTTAAGCTAGATTGATCACCTAGATTAAGAACTTAGGTTTAATTCATCTAGGCATCAAAAGTGTTGTTGAGTTGCTTGAAAAGAACATAGGTGAGCAAGGTGATCCTTAGCCAATGAAAGTTGAAGTTAAGGCACCTTGTGAACAAAATCAAACTTGAACCTTTATTGCTTGCTTGGTTTGCTATGTCCAAACGACAGTTTAGGGTTTAGTGAATTCATTGCATAGATAGTTAACGCTGCGAAAGTAGGTTAGCTTTACAACTGTGATTTGAGTTCTAGAACGATGTTTAATGCATCCCCATCTTCCACCTTAGTCCGAGATTATATTCCCCATAGATTTCCTGTGCCCAATATTTCCTTTTTGTTTGATAACAACTTATTTACTTTCCGTTTTTGTTAAGATTACTTGTTTTACAAAACTTCCTCTTTTGTCTTAGCTATATTTAATCTTCAAAATTTCATAGTGCAATTGCTTGGTCTCTGTGGATTCGATCCTGAAGTGTTACAACGACACCACTAGATCGTGGTGGAGTACACATTGGGTTTAATTGACCTGTTGATCACTCTCGCTCTACCGACATACACAATGGCGTGTTTTAAACTTCCCAAGGCCACTTGTCAGCAGTTGGTTTCAATCATGGCAGAGTTCTGGTGGAAGAACAAGAATGAAGGAAGAGGTTTGCATTGGAAAGCTTGGGAGCATTTGAGCAAACCGAAATCAGAAGGAGGTCTAGGGTTTAAAGATATTGAAAATTTTAATATTGTGCTGTTGGGGAAACAACTATGGAGGATGATCACCAAACCGGACTCTCTAATGGCAAAAATCTACAAAAGTTGCTACTTCAGGAAGTCAGATCCCCTAAATGCTCCCTTAGGCTCTCGTCCATCTTATGCATGGAGAAGCATTCATGAAGCTCAAAGAATGATAAGGCAAGGAGTACGTGCTATAATTGGTGATGGTACGTCTCTTAATATCTGGCTTCATGGTTGGGTAGGTTCACAACCGGCTAAGCCAATCCAAACTCTCAGACACGTTCCCCAAGGGCTAGAACAGACTGTCTCTGATCTTCAAGTTGTTAGTGATCTGCTAAACGGTTGTGGAAGAGAATGGAAGCATAATCTCATCTCTACTATTTTATCCGAGGAAGATGCACGACAAGTCTTATCTTTAAAACCAGGGGGAAGATCTACAAAGGACAAATTCGCATGGGACTATAGTCGATCAGGTCACTACTCAGTTAAGTCCGGTTACTGGGTTATGTCAGAGATCATCACTAGCGGATCCGCAACAAAAGAGGTTCTCTAAACAAGCCTATCACCTTTATTTACGTAACTATGGAGAGCTGATGTTCCTCCCAAAGTTCGTCACTTTCTCTGGAAATGTATGTCCAACTGCTTGTCAGTTTCAGGCAATCTGGCACACAGGCACCTTGCGAGAGATGATTCATGCTGTCGTTGTCCCAACAGTGTAGAAACTGTCAATCATCTGCTCTTCCAATGGACTTTTGCGAGATTAACATGGGCTCTCTCTTCTTTCCATGCTCCCCCAGAGGGTGAATGGTCAGATTCCCTATACCAAAACCTCCACTATGTAATGAATATTAATGACTTTCACCCCCAGGGAACCTCAAATAGCTCAGGAATGATATGGATCCTCTGGAGACTATGGAAAAACAGGAACAACCTGGTCTTCCAAGAGAGGGAATTTACAGCTCAAGAGCTCATTTTGAAGGCAAAAGAAGATGAAGAGGAATGGAGGCTAAGAATACCACCTCGACAACAACCGGAACCCCAACACATTACCATTCCTACATTACCAATTCGATGGAAGCCCCCTCCGCAAAACTGGTTGAAATGTAATATTGATGGAGCATGGAGAGAACAAGAAACAAACTGCAAGACTGGTTGGGTTGTGCGGAATGAAAAGGGTCAGGTCGTTTGGGTGGGTATGCAGACTTTATTACGAGTCAGATCAGTGCTGGAAGTTGAGTTCGAAGCTTTAAGAGGGGCTGTGCTATCACTTGCTCGACTGAGCTACAAGAAGGTAATCTTTGAATCAGACTCTAAGCTACTTGTGTCCTTGATCAATGACGGCAACAAATCGCCACAACTAGAGCCACTTGTTCAGGACATAAGGCAAACCCTCCAGTACTTTGAAGAAGTGAGAGTGCAATTCACACCAAGGGACGGCAATAGAGTAGCTGACAGAGTTGCTCGGGAAGCTCTTTTATCCACGAATTACTCTCTCCCCATTTGTACTCTATTTTGCCTATTTGGTTAAAACAACTAGTGGATGTTGAAACTGTGTAATATTCTAATTTGGTGAATAAATAGTTGATGTTGAGCCAAAAAAAAAAAAAAGAATGCATCTAGACGAAATAAGTGGCCACAACTGTTTTTTACCGTTTCTAGTCTCATTTTTTTTTTATCATCTAATGTTATTGATATTGCTTGAAAGTTTACATTGTGAAATATATAAGCCGGCGGAAAACAGAGATATCCTCGGAGTCTTAAGCCCAAAAGAGGGAGTTTAAGCCGCGAACAAAGTATAAGTCTCTGGAAACAACTAACAACTAGAAGAAAAGTTACAAACCGAAATCGAAAGAGAACGAATCCAATAGCTAAGAACAGAGGCATACTAACAATAATAACTAAAGCAAACGTTAAGTCTAAACAAACAAATCAAACTTCTCTTCTGAATTTATCTGCGAATGAGCTGTATCAATGCAGTCCACTGCCAACACATCAATCAACAACCGTTTCTGGTCTCATTTTCTCTCAGTTTATATAGTAGTATATATTTTTTAATTAAAGTATATACTAGTGTACTCGAAAACAAATGTTTTTTAAAAGTCTCGTTGATATAATGATTTACACTATAATCATTGGCGGCCTCAAAGATGGCTCACGTCACGTATAATAATTAAACTTTAGAACACAGTCTCTTCGACACTTTTCATCGAATGAAAACGAAAGGACAACGAATGTCGAATTCAAAACGTGATACACTAAAAACAAAATAGTACTACTAAATTTTCTTTTTCTACTATCATTTTATGTGATCTCCGATCTGTAACGCAGAGTACCAAAGTTTAGTCAGTTCATATTTTATCGAAGTTGTTTCTATAATATGGCTATTGTTAGGCTGGTTTCACTTGACATTGTTTTTAATTTCGTAAGTAAACAGAATACATGATTGCATCTGGTTCATTAAGTAGAAAGTATACAAAAAAAAAAAAAAACGTTTTATATATTTTCCAACTTATTATATTATACATGTTCAGTTAACTCTTTTTTGCATGGAAGGTTTCTGTATATTTCCAATTTAACGCACCAAAATAAAATACAATGCGCTCTATTTCTATATAAATAATTAAAATCCTAACATCAGCTGTTATTATAATCCTTCGAGCTAAACAACGTTACTAACCGTAATTAGATAAACAACCGATTGGGCTAATTGGGGTTTAAAAAAAACAAAGCCCATATTTGAAAGCCGATTTCGGCCCATCTGAATCGGTTGAAAAATCTTTTTTCCCCTACCGAAGCGTGTCTGATTTTTCGCTCTCGATCGATTCTCATATCTCTCTAATCGCTGCCGCAGCGAATCCATCAAAGCAATCTCTCTCTCGAGGAAGAAATAAGAAACCAATCGGAGTCTGGAGAGGTAAAGGAGTACACGATCGGAGGTGAACCGGAGTGAAATTTTTCCGAGTCAAGAGTTTGGTGAGGAAACAAAACAAAGAATGGGAGATCATTTGGTGAGAGCGGAGGAATTCGAGAAGAAAGCTGAGAAGAAGCTCAACGGATGGGGAATATTTGGATCTAAGTATGAGGATGCTGCTGATCTGCTCGAAAAAGCTGCTAATTCCTATAAACTCGCCAAATCATGTAATTTCCAATTTCTGTTTGATTATTGTTTTCATCTGAATTGGTGTCGTGGGTTTTGTTTTGTTTATGGATGATGAGGAAGAAAAGTTGAAAAATTGAGGACGTTTGATCTTAGGTTTTATCAGTTGCGTTGATTCGTCTATATTGTCATGTGAGAGATAAGAGTTAGTATCTAGGTTTATATTAGGTCTTTTATGATCTGTGAGAAATTTGTAATTGGTAATTGCATACGAGAATTGAAAATTCGATATTCAATCTTCAGATTGTTCTGTTTGGTTGAGTTTTTAATATATAGGAATCATGTTTTTTTCCTTCTAATGAATGTTCAATTATCCTTGCGTATGTGTTTGATATGTGATTTGTTTTTTTTTTTTTCAGGGGATCAAGCTGGAAAAGCTTATCTAAAACTTGCTGACTGTCACTTAAAGGTAAATTCTTTGGCAACACATATGTGATAACTGAAAGAATGTGTGGATTATTTAATAACATTGATCTGCATCTACAGTCAGACAGCAAACACGATGCTGCTAACGCTTATGCTGAGGCTGCTAAATGCTACAAGAAAGTTGACACAAATGGTATGTATAAAGCCACTTTTGTAATTTTGACATCTCTGTAATACACGAGTGATTATCATGCGTCCTAATATTACCATGACCTTTATATGCAGAGGCTGCATCTTGCCTAGAACGAGCAGTGAATATATTTTGTGAGATAGGGAGACTCAACATGGCTGCAAGATATTACAAGGTATCATGTGTCTCTTTTGAGCATTAATAAGATATGTACACTTTTAGTAAGGATACTGAGAAGATATTTTTGTTGGGGCACTTGTTCAGTATTTCCTCCATGGTTCCTGTTTCCTTATGCATGTTTTGTTTCTTTTTTTATACACTATAGTAAGCTTGGTACTGACTTTCTGTAGTTGTACTAATAGGTACATTAAAGGTTTTTTTTGTTTTACTTTTGACAGGAAATTGCTGAGTATTATGAATCTGATCAGAAGTTAGAGCAGGCTATTGCTTACTTTGAAAAGGCAGCTGAATTCTTTCAAAATGAAGAAGTGACCACTTCTGCAAACCAGTGCAATCTAAAGGTTGCACAATATGCTGCCCAGCTGGAGCAGTAAGATTTTGGCACCTCACGCTATTTTTCTTTGCTTTCCTATCCTTGGTATTGAAGTGCTTACAGTAATCAGACGAAACCCTGTTAAAATCGAATTGTCAATCCACAAACTCGACATTGTTTGGAATCGTGGTGTTCTATATGCATGAACAGCAGTTATTGCGTTTTCTCTACTTTGGGACGGATTGATTGATAGTGTGCTTGTTGTATCTTTAATAGATATGAGAAGGCAATCACGATTTATGAAGAAATAGCACGCCATTCACTTAACAATAACTTGCTTAAGTATTCGGTCAAGGGCTATCTTCTCACTGCTGGCATGTGTCACTTATGCAAAGCCGATGTTGTTTCCATCACTAATGCGCTGGAGAAATATCAGGTTTTTCTTCTTCCACAGCAAACACCCGTAACATCAGCATTCTGTTGAGTAACTATGACATGTTTTCTAACTTCTGCTTTCCTTGCAGGATCTGGATCCGACTTTTTCAGGAACACGGGAATGCAAGTTTTTAGCGGTAAAGTTTAAACATTGTTTTTTTTTATAAAAAAGAGAGATAGTGGAGTAGCTTACATGAAGTATGATAAGTTTTGTACATTTATTCACATGAATAGGACCTTGCTTCTGCTATCGATGAAGAAGACATCGCAAAGTTCACAGACGTTGTCAAGGAATTTGATAGCATGACTCCGCTGGTAAAGGCAGTAAACCACGTACTATTGAATGTGATAATCTTTTTAACTATGTCTGGTTCTTGATCATGGAACTGGTATCAATGCAGGATTCATGGAAGACAACCATGTTGTTGAGGGTGAAGGAGAAGCTCAAGGCCAAGGAGCTGGAGGAGGATGACCTTACTTAAACATCTTTATCCAGTGCGTTGCGTTTTAGAGGTTTCCCGGTTTGTATGATCTCTATGATCGATACTTTATATCCGACACTTCTTTGATTTGATTGTGTCTGTCTGGTTTGAGTTTTAAAGGTTTCTTAAGAGGTTTGGTCAAAAATTGGGGCTTGTTGTTTGGTATTGAACGTCTACATTTGTTCTCTCTGTCTCATCACTTTCATTTATGGGAACTACTCAAGTCTGTTGAAGTTTTTTTTTTTTTTTTAATTTTGGTTAAAGAGATTCTCCTTCTTTCAAAGGTTTGATGAATCGAGAGAGGTTTTAGGTCTTCGTAATTGTTACGTTTACATCTAATAAAATTGTGGGTTGTCTTCTTATTGCTCTTATCTTCAACTGCACAAAAAAAAAAAGAAAAAAAAAGGAAAAAAACAATTGGAATAGAAAGAAGTACATACATAATACAGAGAACTCAAAAATGAAGAACAATGAATTCCCTTGAACAAAGAACAAAGAAAAATGAAGCTCCAGCTGAACAACGAGGAAAGATCAAGATAAATTAAATTGACCTTAATACCCTTACGGATGTTCCCTTGAATTTGAACAAGTCGAAATAGAGAGGGGATATTTTGGTCAATGTAGATGGCTCAAAGCGCCGAGAGAGAGAGAGAGAGTCCGTCCCGATAAAACAAAACCCAGAACCAGAAGAAGGCTTTCTTAAATCCGCAGCCGCAGCCGCAGCCACATCTCTAACCCTTTAAGCTATGTCGTCCTCCGCTCAAACCATGTCTTCCTGGTTATCTGATGATTCTCCAGTAAGCTATGTATCTCTGTCATCTGATGATTCTGATCGATTTGTCGTAATAAACTAGTGGGTTTTTTGATGTTTCTTCATTCCTCTCTCAGAAGCTGAGACAGGAGTCTTGTGGGACCTGGATGATTGCCCAATCCCTAGTGATCAAACACCTGCGTCGATCTCTGATATTATCAAATTAGCTCTCAAGAATAATGGTTACACTGGTAACGTTTCGATGGTTGCTTATTCCTCTAGTTCTAGCGTGGAGCAGATCAATGAAGAAGAAGAGTTTGAATCTGCCGGCATCAAGCTTATCCAGCCAGGTTTCTCTCAGCAAATGACTTCTTTCCTTTTTTAAAATTTGAAAACCAAACCAAACCCCGTCGTCGTATTCGTTCAATTAAGTATTTCAATTAAATTTTTTTTTTTTCCAGATTCCAGGTCAAAACTGATTTCCATGTTTAAAGATATCTACATCTGGGGAATCACTCATATGAATGATCCAACAAATTTGTTGATCATCTCCGACGACGACATCTCCCAAGATGAAGGAATCGTAGAAGCATTGGTGCTTTTGAGGAAAAGAGACAACAATATCCTCCTGTCTCACCCTCGAAACGCATCAGCCTATCAACTGGAGGGAATCCTATCAACAAAACCGGAAGCAACTTTTGTCCGCGATGTGCCAAATGGAATCAGCTGAAGAAGAAACGTCGGATCAAGTAAGTAGTAACATTTACCATTTTAGCAATCAGTTTTATATATGATGCCTCTCTTATATCTTATCATCAGCAAACCTAATTTTACTGTTTTTTGTTTGCCCTGTTTACCAGCAAACTCTCCGGCAAGTTTCTGGCGACTCTGTCTCGTACAAGGAAGAAGACGGCTATTAAAGAACACTAGGCCAGGAACAGAATGTTTTTTCTATTTTTAATTTTAGTTACACTTGTTTGAACAATATGCCCCTAGTAGTTAAGTGATTCCTCTCTGTCTCGTGGATATTGCTTTGTGTTTATAGTAATCTTTTGAATTAATGTTATTTTAATTAGCTTGCGCCAATTTGCTTATTTACACAGCTCATTCATATTCATATGAGCACATATTTATTACGCTACATCCTATGCCACTACACTACTACAGGTATAAATATACCTATAAGCTCAGAGAAAGACATTATTGAATTGTTGTATTCATGGTCAAATAGTTTTGATCATTGATACTATTTTATTTATGTGTGCTAGTCGATATATATGGGGGACTTGGTAAAATTTTGGTTTGGAAATTTACACTACTTTGCTAAGATGTGCCGCCAATTAGTAGGACTGTTCGGTTCGGTTTGGTTCAGAAATTTGGTATTTCAGGTTGGTCGGTTTGGGAAAATGAAAGAATTTCAAATTGAACCGAAATAATAATCAATCGGACTAGCAAGAAGGAAGGTTACATGAAACCTTTCTTTGGTGTTAGATATTTTTAGCGATTACTCAAATATCTAACATCAAAGAATAGAGCAAATCCGTCATGACACTGCCAATAAGCTTGCTTGTATTGTGTAATGTGTCCCTAGCTAGCTAGTTAAGTTAAGTTATCCCTCTCGTGTTTTTAAGTTCAAATTTATGTTTATTGCTCTATCTCTGACTGCACGTTTTAAGATTCCACATAACATGGAATAAAAATATTCTTTACATACATACAATACATATATATGTCTTGAAAAATGAACACGTTATCATTACACACCACATAGATTGTGAAAGGAACCACTAAGCAAAGAGATTGAGGACATACAATATATATACTAACACCAATTCTCGTTGTCATCGACCATAACAAGCAAAGCAATGATAAAAGCATAATCAACCTCTGGATTTACTCTCACCTTGAAATTATATTTCCCTTTGCAGAAACTTCCCCATGTAAACTTATGTGTCACCTGCAATATAAGGATTTTCAATTCTTCACCAATGTATAAAAATTGCCAAGATTATTGATAAGTACGGGGTTTTTAACTTTTACCCCTACCCCCGCGATGAGAGCATCCGATTTGAAAACTTTGAATGAGATATTGGAGTATCCTCCTGAAGCATGAAAATCACAAGTGTTTGACGTCTTCTTGACATTGTTGTTCTCAGGCAAGAAAATATCCACAGATGTTTTCAATGAAACCGCTTGAGATTGTTGTACCGTGAAGAGCAAGTCTTCTCTCTCTTTGCTCTCTCCTCCATGCACTTCCCACTTGTTCTTCAACGCAAGTCCCTAAACACACATGCACAATTTCAAAAAAAGAGTCTTTCTCTTATTTATTTATTTGTTGTTGAAAGATTTAAATGTTTTGGTAACCTTTTGGCGCATTGTGAGGATTGTGAAACCGGCTGGATCACGCATAATTCTTTTACGGTTAAACCCCCATGCTTGTCCATCAATTTGTAGGAGCAGATTACCGCTTGGATCAAACACTTCGTAATGATCTTTAGAGAAATTCTGAACTTTCCTCTTTACCAATAGATCCATTGGGTATGGATTACAGAACTGATCGCTCACTACGCTTATCGCGGGATCTCCTACTTGCCATTCTGTTTTCTTATTCTTTGGCATTTTTTAATAATATCAAGAACAAGAAGAAGAAGATTGCAAAAGATTATTAAAGGCTCTTGCTTTAGAGCCCTTTATAATCCTCCTAATGATGAAGAATTATCAAAACACCTTTTCACATTTTCGTGAAACTATATATCAACTAAAAATAAATTTGAAATTGCAAGATTGTTTTTTTTTTTTTTTCATGACTTCTCTGGTTATGAATCAGACTTTTATTCTCAACCATAGATGGTTAAACCCCAAAAATAAACTATGTCCCCTTATATTTAGAAACAAAACAACTAAGAGTACGTAACTTCTGTTTCAAGGTACAAAGAGAGATGCTCTATTGCCAAAAAAATACTTATCAATACATAATACATTTACAGAGTGCTCTTACAATTACAACAACAAATCACAGGTTCTTTAATTCACAATAATCATAATCAAATAATATTGTATTTCTTTGTTCTGTTTTGTATATCAAACTAAACATAGAAGGTGTATATATCATTAATTGCCTCCACGTTTGTTCTTTCTCCACTCCCATGGCTTCTCTGGATTAGAAGATGCCCACAAGCCAATTCTCTTTTGCCTAGCCTCGTTTTCCCACTGAAAACAAACACACACAAAAAAACCATTAAACATCTCAAAGACTAATCCAAGAAGCTCGTTAATGTGATGCACAAAGGTTTACAGTTGTCTTACCTTTGCAAGCTCTGCACGCTTGTCATAGGCTACATAATGCCAAGCAAGACCTTTTTTAAGCATTACTTCCTGTACAAATTTTCCATTGCAGTATATATCTCCTACACATCTTCCATAGCGATCCTCTGTATAAACTAATACTTTCAAGCATTTCCCTTCAACCATCTTGAGTAGCTCATCATGCGCCTCTTTACCATAAGGCATTTTGCTCTCCGGTGAATCTATTCCGCTGTTTTGTTTTCATTCCCAGTTTGTTCTTAAAACTCCATATATATACATGTTTTGATTAAAAAGACCTTAATTAAAATGAGTTTATCTCATGAATGGAAGAGTGTTTTTACCTTAGTCTAATTCTGAACTTTTTAGCAAGCACTTCCTCATTTTGAAAACTTATCATCCTAAGCACAAGATAAAAAAAAAAGGTTCAGAAGTATTATGACTAACATAGCTCAATTTTGATTTGACTCTATGATATTCTTGTGTAAGTACATATCAAAAAGACAAACCTGTAACCAGAAGATATGATCTTCTTGTGAAGTGCATCTGCTTCAGTATAATTCCTCTTCTCACGCGCTTTGGCTCTTTTAACCGCTGCAATACTCACATCCTTAGGAACAGAGGATGACACAAGCGGGTCTTTGCTACTAACATACACAGTAACGGTATCTCCATCTGCCACAGATTTAGTATCCACCTAATTTCAGTTAGACAATTTCTTGATCAGCACCAACATTATGATCATATATATTACCAAAACCTTTTAAAGATTCATATAAAGTTTTCTCTAACCGGAAGCGTATTGAGCTCAAACCGAACTCCTTTAGGTAAAGACACAGGAGATTCATGAGTAGGGACCTCAACCAGATTGTGAGGTGAAGGAAGCCCATAGAAAGACAAAAATCCCTGTCAATGGCATTAACAAATGAACCATATCAATAATGTTATCCAAACTCGCTAACATAATCCGCAGCTTGAAATTAGTAAATTGTTAGTACCTCAACATCTGCTTTTTGATGGTTCTTTAGAGTAGCGATAACAAGCCTAGAGGCTTCCTCAGCAGTTTTAGGCCGAGGCTTAGCTTGCTTCCATGCGTCAAGTATTTTTCTATACCTTTTGTTTTGGAAGAAAAAGACAAATAGTAAAACAATGTGAAAACATCAAATTAATCTTCAGAACCACAAGAGAGAAAGATCTTGAGGATGATCTGTGTATTGTTTATTTACCAGTTTGCTTGAGCCTTTGTAGAAGACACAACGTAACTCCCAAGCTTTTCAGGAATCTAGAATAATATAATGAATCTTAAGATTATATATGATCAATCTCTAAAACATAATTGTGAATGAATCTATGGTTTACACAATTCAGAGCTTAGAAGTGAGTTTTAAAACAGAGCTAAATAACAGATCAAAGACGAGTAAGCTGGAGAAGAAAAAAAACGAAAATTTAGGAGAAATAGCAATGAAGAGAGAGAGAGAGAGAGACCTGAGAAGTGGTTTCGAAGTTAAAGAGATCATGGGAAAGAGCTGAAACGCCGGCGGAAGAGGCGGAGCCGCCGTGAGGCTTATTGTCCGTCGTGGGATTTAAACATTTCCGGAGCAACCTAATCGCGTTACCCATCTCTTAGATTTGATCTTCAAGAAAAAGGAAAAAAACAAAAAAAAATTTTGATCTTTCCCGTAGGAAAGTCTTTGATTCAGTTATATGGAGCAGAGAGATTGTTTATCAGACAAGCGAAATCATACGTGGCATTTTGTTATTGGATAAGAAGCTAGTTTTATGAATTAATTGTATTTTTTTTCCTTTTTTTTTTTAATGAAAGTATTAGGTGCCTTGTCGTAATCAGATTCCATTGGATTTGAAGACTTTTTTTTTTTTGTTAAACTCACACAAGTCACTAGCTTGGGGTTTAAGCAATCTTAACGACTCATTTAGCTTTCCTACTGCTCAAAATATCTCCTATATATGGCGATGCGATTACCACAAATTATTATAACGCGGAATTTTTTGGCTTCTACATCCTACTTCTTCAATTTACAGTATTCTTTTTTTTTCCTCTGCGTAATTTATGAGAATTCTTGTTATTTTTTTTTACAGCTAGAATTCTTGTTATTGGTATAGTTTGTGTTATTACAAAGTAACTAATTAAGGATTATTCAGGATAACCAACCTTTGTGCTCATGATTCCTTAAAAAAAATTATGAAAGATTCGAATTCTATTTGATATTGTGGATCCATAATATATGGGGTGAACATATGTTTTGCTTAATTAAAATTGAGAAAATGGGATTATAATAAACAATTAATCTACGTCCACCACTATATCGGACATAGCCGCATGTCAATGTGAAAGTCTTTGCTTCTTAACAAAGGCATATATATATATATATATATATATATATATATATATATATATATATATATATATATATATATACTAGGAGAGTTACCCGCACGCATGTGCAGGTCAGAATTAAATAGAAAAAAAATCTAAATTAAATGTCCAAATTTTTAAAGTAAAGTTTTGTTATTTTTTATAATGTTGAAAATTTGTAATTAATTTTGTATCTAAAACTTTAAATTTTATGGACAAATAAATAATAATAGTTAATAAGATGTTTATTATAATTGTCTATAATATATATATGTAAACTTTTAATTAAGATTTTGAAGCCCATTTGCAAATTTTTAAATATTTAATGAGCCCAATACATTTGTTATGGATAATTTAAATTAGGTTGAATAATGATTTGGGCCAAAATATTTCATAATTTCGTGAAGACGATTGAGATAATTTAGGAAAGCAACCCATAAAAGGGTTTCTAGTACTTGTTCATACAAACATTAAAAAAAATTTAAAGTTTGCATATACAAAAAAACGTTTTCAAACTAATGTGCCTAAAGCTTAAGCCCCTGAAGATTAACCTTGATGCTCCATGATATGATTTATGTAATACGTCCAGCAAATTCCGAGCTACAAATATTAAAACACATTCATAAGTTAAACCCTAGCATGGTACACTACTTGATATTAATGAACATTAAAAACTTACATAGCCTTGTGATGCTCAAGTCCTTCAAATTCCGGGTTTATAAAGATCTTGGAGGAGGCCAATGTGTTTACAATACATGGTTCACCTAGGGATGTTTAAATTGTTTTAAAAGTTTGGTAAATGAGTATACAACCTAGTCTTTAGCATTTGTTAAATCTATCAAGTGTTATTAATAGTACATACCTTCATACTCTCCAACCTTCCAGAAACGCAGTACACAAAACACCGGTTCAGTTTGATATGTGAGATGACATCCATATGACTCCCATGAAGACATGAAAAGGTTAGCATAGTAATTTATTGCACGACACTTTGGAGTTTCATTCCTACAGATGAAGATACTTGTTACATTCTATAATAAAGCCAAACTTATAAGTCTTAGAATCAGTAAAAGTGGAATAAATGTGTCTTACCTGCCATTTAATAGTGTCAAAATAACTTCATTTTCACCATTTCCATTTCCCTGATTTCTTCTGTCTTCCACAGCTACTACACATCCGCAAACATCTATTTTTGGCAAAAAGACAGGAATTATCTTTACAATGAATGTCTCCAAAGCTTTTTAACATTCACATGTAAATATTTTGCCAAAAAGTTCAATTTGTACTTTTTTATTAGAGGGACCAATACACAAAGTTCCAAAATTCCTAAAAAGTTTCTAGATTACACAACACAAAAATAGCATTAACCATATTCATGTAGTCTAACTTAAACAAATTACAAAAAATAATAGAAAACGTACCGAAAGAGATGTGATGATTGATTCTTCCACGAAATATATCATCCAAATCTTCGAATCGGAAGTAATTTTTGGAGTTGATTGATTTGAGCAGGGTCATGGTTGAATCATCCGTAAACTTGATCTGAAAAGGATGATGAGTATTCCTTTCCCTGATTGTTGGATTGATGATTTTGAAAGACCTAATATCATACCATTCACCTTCGTAAATATACTTCCGCAGCTTTTTAAGTGTAGTTGGCACAAAAGCCTCCTCAATTGTATCACCCTACAAAGTTTGATAATCATTGTGTAAGTAATCTAATATATAAGCACTGTAAAAATTTCAAATATAAGTAGAATTGTCATACGATTAGCTTCTCTAACCTTTTCGTCCACCAGAAGAAGAATACGTTTTGTGATGGATTCCCTGACATGCCAAGAATTTAAAACTTTGGCATGGATACACCAATTCGTTCTTCCCCGATGAAGATCAGAAATGTAATCGATTCTCATGATTTTATCAAATTATGTTTTTTTACTGTTTCTTCTCTGCTATCGAAGAAGAAAAGGGGCTTCTGGATTTGTAAGAATACAAACAATCACGATTAAACGTTGCGTATTAAACGTTTTAGTGTCTCATCTTTTTTTTTTTTTACTAATTTATGTTATTTTTATAGATATAATAACAGAACAAAGACAAAGTTTGTAGTTAATAGATATGATGCAATTTTAGAATTTAAATGTGTTTGCGAATTGGTAGTTAATATATAGAATTTATGATACAGCTAACAATTATATATTTACAAACAACATTGTTGATACTAATAACAAAAATGGTTTTCTTCTATATGAAAATCTATATCCTAATTTCATAGAATCTTATCATTTGAGATATGTTACAGCAATAATTAATAATGAGAATTATGGCAAATTTAAATTGTTGAATCATTTTTTTTGGTTATTTTTCAAAACATCTTTGATCTTTTTTTTTATAGCGGTTCACATGCTAAGACTTTTTTTTTTTTTTTTTTTTTTTTTTGTAAAGTTTCATATTTATTACATTTTTTTACCTTTTTAATAATAAGATGAATAGATAATAAAAATTTTATAGTAATTCTCTACATTTATAAAATATAGATTGAAATTTTAAATCCAATTTCAAAGTTTAATTGGAATTTTATAGTCTATTTTTAAATTTAAGTCCAGTTTAGATCATTATTTTTGTTTTAAGCAACCCATAAATGTTCTTTCTTTAAGACCATTGTACTTGTTACTACAAAAATTGTACCTATTACTACAAACATTTAAATCTATTTTTAATTTTGCATTTACAAAAAGTTCATTAATCCACCGTTACTTCATTTCTGCCTCCATTCTTTATGTCTGAGTTCCTGATCTCTCACCTTGATGCTCCATCAAATGGTTTAAGTAATAACGTCCAGCAAACAGTCAGAATTAAACGCTGCGTTGCATCTTAATTGTTTTAACGTATAATTTTCCTTTTTTGAATATTCAACATTTTAAATATTTATTATTACGAATATAATTACAGATTAAAGGTAGTTTTTATAGTCAGTAGATATGATGTGAAATAATTTTTAAAATGTACCTAAGAGTTAATAATTAAATATATATTTTATGATTCAACAAAACAATATATTTGCAAATAACATTGTTGTAACTAATTAAAATAAATAATGTGAAAATTGTAATAATATGTACTTAGACCATTTACAATGTATCTATCTTTTTTTATAATTAAAATAGAATAAGTAAAATTTAGAAAATGGTTTTCTCCGATGGGAAAGTCTATATCTGACTTATAGAAGATGTAATGTTTTTACCATAAATAATTAAAATGTTTAAAATCTCTAAAATTTCATTATTTTAAGAGAGTAAATAAAGTTCAAATCTAAATATCCAAAACAATGTTCTAATTACAAACCATAATTATACAGTCTCAAAAACCTCTTTGAAAGCACCATTAAGTGTTTTATTCTGGCATTTCCCATCTTTATCTGTAATTAACACCTTCAATCATTTTCTGGTTGTGACTCGTGAGAAGGCAACATAAAGCTGTCCATGTGTGAAAACCGGTTTCGGTAGAAACAATCCAACATGTTCTAGCATCTGACCTTGACTCTTGTTTATAGTAATTGCAAATGTCACGGTAACAGGAAACTGTCATCGCCTCATACGAAAGGGAAACTTTGCATCAGGTGGACTAACATACATCCTAGGGATAAGTACTCTATCACCAACCTTTTTTCCTGTCACGATTCTTGCTTCGATTACATGATTGGCCATCTGAGTAATAATTAGCCTCGTACTGGTACACAAACCTCCCTTAGGATCTATATTCCTTAGCAACATGATAGGTGCTCCTATTCTCAACGTCAAAACATGACTTGGCAGTCCAAAAACTTGTATACTGTTTAGGAATTCCTGAGTGTAGATCATATCATCTCGTCCGCTTGTATCCGACGTTTCAATACTATCAGAGCTAAGATATCGTCTCTCCTCACCTATAAATAAGAAAATTTCAGAATTTTAGATATGTTTTTAATATTAGTATTTTTTTTTTTTTAAAAAACTCCATATCCTATTTAATTTGCATACCTGGAAGCTTAGTAAGCATAAACTGATTTATCTTATCAACATCGTCATTTCTTGGACTTAGAATAGCTCTTCCACTAAAGAATTTTGGATCAGTCCTCCTTGTAAAATGTTCTCCGTAGATTTCTTTAACTATTGCTTCAATAGGATTTCTACTTGTATTAATTAATAAATCATCCGGAATTTCTATCTCCACATCCCCACAATCTAACTCGTTGATTTTGCCATCCCCGATATCAAGAAGCCACTTTGAAAAAGTAGCAAGAGCACCCGCATCCATACTATTACGTGCCTTGCGAAGTCTCAAATTTTCGGTAAGTTTAAGAACTTTACAACTATTCCAAAGAACAGATGAGTTGATAGATGCTAAAACTGTCGCTACCCTTCCTCCTTCTGTAATAAATGGTAGTATCTGTCTAAAATCACCTCCTAACACAACAACTTTACCTCCAAAAATCTTGTCACACCTCATGATATCTCGCAAACTCCTATCTAAAGTTTCGTAACAAAGCTTGTTCATCATTGGAGCCTCGTCCCATATTATGAGCTTTGGTTCTCTAATTAAGTCAGCAAGATCAGATTCAACATCTATCAAACACACAAAATATTCATTAAGATTGATTGGAATACCAAATCTTGAATAAGCCGTTCTACCACCTTCCAAAAGCAAAGCAGCTATACCACTTGAAGTAACATTAAGAACAATATTACCTTTAGACCTTATATCAGCACCAACAATAGTCCACATGAAAGTTTTCCCAGTACCACCAAAACCATGGACAAAAAACATACCACCTTTGTTGTGATTCACAGAGTGAATGATTTATTCATAAACACGTCTCTGCTCATCAGTTAGCATAGGTAACAACTTATCGTACAATTCCTGTTGTTTATGAGGCTTATATATTCTATCATCTGCGATAAGCCTATTTACTCCCGTGTTCATTATACTATCATCTGGTTTAGGCATTTTCTCGAAGGCCGTAAGAGATGTTCCATTCGATCGTAACATAAGTTCTATTTCAGTTAAACATATATTTTCTATCTGAGCCCGTGTCAACAGTAGACCTACCACAGTAAAGATAAAAAACTTAATTATAATTTTGTCTCTCGAAAAAATGAAATATTTTCAATAAACAAAATAATATTTTGATGTACCTGGATCGTTCCTGTTTCTCCTTTCTTTAAACAAAATATTCTCACACAAGATGTCTTTTGTTTTATTCCAAACTTCAAGAGGAATAGTTAAACTCTTTGTATGCAGTAGGATCACAAATAACTTCCTTAAAAATTCCCCAAAACACCATTTACCTGCTTCATTTATAGCCGCAATGTACTCCTTATCGTCATCCATTAATCCCAATGCATAGCAAGCTTCTTGAAAATCCTTATAAAGAACACCATTGACTGTTTTTAAATAGTCAAAGCTTGTTGGTCCTGGAATTTTATTAAGCAAAACTCGCAAGTAATAGGCTTATCCTACAGAAGGCGGTACGTACGTAATCCTGCCTATTGCAAAACTTTTCCGTTTTTTCTGACCTTGGCTTCCAAAGTTTTTCTCTCCTATTCCACACAAATTTAGATGAAAATTCAGCATATGTGAGTTCTCTGGCTTGGGGATAAATCTTGCTGCATTCCATCCAGCCCAAAAATTTAGAAGTTCTATTTGTTGTATGGTGCAGAACATCTTCTATTGGATCATCCTCGTTGTAAATAGCCAATTCTTGTCCTGGAAGATGAAACGGGAGTTTTTCTACTGGTGTAGTACAATAACAAATCGGGAAAGCAAAAATTCGCCAAGAAGCATCACATGCAGATACGTATCTAAAAAATCTCGGATTAGTTAGACACGTTTTTAAAATTTTAAAAAGTGTAAATAATTAAATATGAGAATGTTTGACAATTTGAATAAACTGTTACGTGCAATTGAAAAACTTTTTAATTTCATTCTCCTGATCTTCTTCTCCTACTTTGGCTCTTATATAGTCCGGACCTTTAGTGATGTACTTGAACAAATACTTTACTGAACGTGTCTGATTGCACCACTCAACATTGATATGAGCACGAAAACAGAGGGACAAATCACGATTATAGGGAATAACGTAACTATTATCGTATTGAAAACCCCTTTTTTCCACAATTCTCCCATTGTTTCGTCGTCTATATATTGGATAACCAGCATCGTCGACAATAGTATTATCCATGAATGGTTTTGGGAAGAATTTAGTGCATTTCCCATTATGCATGCAAACACTATCTCTGTTCATAGGACCACACGGACCATGGATCATCACATCAGAAACAACTTCGTATAAATACTTATCCACCTCTTTATCAGGAATTTCAGCGCTTATAAATTTATCAATGTCGTCTGTTGTACGCATCTTATTGTCTGGGTGCAAAAACAGAATCATGTGCGCATGAGGCAGACCCCTCTTCTGAAATTCTATTGTATACATGGCTGAAAAATGTGAAAACAAAAAAACACTATTATTTAAACATTAATATATAAATAATAATAAAAAATATTTTAAAACATACCAGAATTTACGACACCGAGAGTTTTTTCCTTTGTCACCTGATCCAATAATCTATCAAGTTTCATCTTGAAAACTCGACTACATATATCATGTCTATCTTCTTTACTAAGACGATGCCTTTCTAGATAATGATCTATTTCATGCCACCTTGGGTTGCACGTAAAAGTTATGAAAAGATCAGGAAATCCATAATACTTGCAAGTAGCCATGGCGTCGAGATAATGTTGCATCATATATCTCTTTCCACCTGTAAACGATGACGGAATAAATATCCTCTTTCCATGTTGTGCAAGATCTCCATGTTCTTTTTTCAGCAGCTTCAATTATCTTATCGACTCTTTCAGTTTGGAGTTTGCTTTGATTCATCCAAATATAGTTCAACCTGTTTGATTCTATAGTAGTGAATGCATCGACTAAAAACTGCTGGAATAATTTGCCTGCCATAACAATAATCGAAGATTCTTCATATCTTTCAAATATTCTATACACATAAAATTCCCTCATGGTAACCGTTTTCCTTTTACGTCCAAGGGTATCCACAAACCCTATATCGATGCCTAATCTGAAACCATCTTCACCATAAGGGAACAACAATGGGTATTGTAAAGGCAAGTATGCGGGATGAAGCTCACTTATCCTCTGTAAATTTCCCGAACGACTTTCTATAACAATGTCACGTTTATTCACACCAGCCGTAAAATCTCTGGGTATTAGAACAACATCCTCTTTGCTTGTAGGAAGATTATGAGTTCTTGCATCAGTAGTTCTTTCTGAAGGTAACATTAATCGCAAACCTTCACTACTGTCCTCCATATTAAATCTTTCACGTGCCGATCTAAATGCCCTAACATGCGGGTTCTGACTATCAAACACTTTTTTTAAGAGTCCAACAATCTCAGATCTTAAATCTCCCGAAGATCCAGATGTTCTATATCAACGACAAAACACATAAATTTATAATAATCATGATTAGTAGAATATAACAAATATTAAAGATATTTAACATATTTTAAGATATGAATAATATTTATATATATATGTATATAACAATATTAACAATTACCTAAATGCGGAGATTCTATTCGCTACTTCGTTACATACGTCATGTATATATAATTGCAAGAACATTGGTTCCTTGCCAGGCTCTGGTAAAATATCACCAATACGATGATAGTTTTTTCCGCATATCTGGAATAGATACGGTCCTTTACCATTATTTATAGAATGGGTAATTTTTCCACCTAACGATGTGAACGAATACATCATGTTGTATGCTCGTATGTTATCACGGAAGTTTTTACCCCTGTCGTCGTTATTATAAACCAACGATAATAACGTTTTAGGTGCAGTCTTCAAGGTAGGAAGTGTTACTTTGCCACGATGGCAACACAGTGAAAAATCCGTTTATTCACCCGTTCTCCATACCACATATATGCTCCACAATTACCACATAAAAATAAGGATCTCCATCATCATAATAACCTACATATATTTTTCAATAAAAATATTTTAAATATGTATTAGTTAAATATATATTTACAAATCTATCATATAACCAATCAGATATGCATCGAGTAATACCATTATTTAGTAACTTAGCTTTTACGGGAGGAAAGCCAAGAAACATATCAGATGTTGCATCGTTATCATTAATCTCGAATGAATTCCCATCAGTAGAGCTATCTGAATCACTTTCATCGTTAGTATCCGAATCAGTTGCGACGAAACATGCGAAATCTTCCTGTAGTCCGGGAAGAAGAAAATTTTCTGCATAGGTAACGATTGGATTAGTTATTTAGCATATATATATATATATATATTTATTTTAAAATTCCTTTACGAACATATAACCTTTTTTTCTTCTTTTGTGCCCTTTTAGACTTCAGTATTTGCATTCTTTTGAACCTTGTCGTCTTATGTGGATCAGGATACTGAAAATTCAATGCATTCGTAAAAGCAGGTAAATTTATCGTAGAACTAATGCCTGTATTTCAATGTTATTGCGTACGATCTATTAGTTTTGAATGAAACATATCTCTTAATGTAAAGAATTGAAAATGTTTGTACGTTTTCTAGAGACGGCATGTGTCGATACATTCTTCCTCCGATATGGAATCTTCGAAGGTCTCATTATAATACGTCAAGTGTAGCGATCTGCAAAATGAACATCAAACTACGATCAAGAAATCATATAATCGAGTAATTCTGACCATTTTAGTCTGAATTTCGCTGTTAGGTATGTTTATATAAGAAGACGGTGCCGTATATATTCTGTAAACTAAAATGTACTAATTATTGATATATCCGAATATTGACATATGTTTCTATATATCCTCTTAACTTTTTTGATAATTTTTTAAAACTTATGTTATTTATCTTTCCAATTATGTATGGGGATCTCTAATACGTATTTTTTGAGATTTACTTTCTTGGTCTTTATCAATATATATTTTTTTTATATTTCCATAATCTTTAATATCATTATCAGATCATAATTGAACCATTATTTTTTATATAATATTGTTCTAATTTATATATCGTAATTGTTATAACAAATCAATTATATCAACTTATACTTTAATTTTTCCATTAGTAACATTATACTATTATCGAACTTTTCGCTGGATTATCATATCATAATTATTATTAAAAAGGTAATTTTATTGTGTTATCAAAACGAACACTCGAGAAACATATGAAAGTGATAATATCCCTTCAAAAATCAAAACGAATTATAAGAACATCATGATAATAATTATATGTGTTAGTTGACTCATTGCATCCATATCTTGTTCTTCTCACACGAGATAGATCCAGAAACACCCTTATCATATGTGTTAATTGACTCATTGATAGTCATCATATTGTATTCCATCCAAGTATGAAATTGAGATTTCTTGTTCGTTGATTTCAATATACTATCTTCACCGTCAACAATGGAATTTTGAACGTTAAGATGCGCCAATGAGTTCTCTTCAGAAGATCTTGATTCTTTACTGGTTTGTCAGGATTTTTTTTTAACTGGTTCCGGAATGCTATCCTCACAAAAGAAAACAAATTGTTCTGGTTGAAGTTGCGAACGGAGTGCATCTTCATCAACAACTGAACTTTTCTTGGTGGATCGACGAACTCCAGATGGACGTTTCATTATGATTCTGCACATATACATTTGAAACATGTGAATGTAAATTTACAATAAAACAAAATAATGTAAAAATCTTGATTTTTGCGTTACCTTTTACGTCAAACAGCAAGAACTCAAGAATTGGTTCAGTTTTTTTTTTCTAGTTGACATGGTACAATAATAAGACTTATATATATATAACATGTAGAAGATAATTTTTTACATTTGATAATATTATATTTCCTAAAATTTCGTATTGAATAAGCACAATATTCAGAATACCATTAAGTTTTTAATATAAAAATTTTTGTTAACATATTCGTTAATGATCATTTTCCTAAATTCTCGTATTGAATATTCAGACTATTAAATTTGGCCTTTTATTTTTAACGTATTATCGTTATTTTTTTGGAATTTTGATTTATTTCAAAATAGTTTTATTTTGGGGTATAGAGATATCCTAACTATCATTATTTCACAAACGATTATATAGTATGTTTTTTATTTATGTCACATTATATATATAAATATAATATTTATTTATTTCTAACATAATTATAGTAAATGACTAAAATAAATTTTAACCAATATCAAAACGTTAAGATGTTTTGAAGCGATTGAAATTGTCTAAAATAATTTAAACTTTTGTTTCAAAAAATAAACCAAGAAAAAGTCTAAAATAAATTTTAACTAATATCATGTTTTGAAGTTATGTAAATTGTTCAATCTCGGGGTTCAGTTTTGATTCTTTTCCTTGTCTCCATGCTATGACCCCTGTTCGACCCAACATTGCTTTCTGTATGATCTCTCTTAGATAAAGACAAACTCATTTCAGCTGGTGCGATTTGCAACTTATGATCGTCGACATCCGAAAAATTATTTGAAAGTTCATTCCTTCCATAGAGTTCCTACATTGAAATTATATACATTGAGATTTAAAAGATATAGAATTCATAATGGTATTATGGATATTTGTTTTTTTTTCTTTAGTACCTTGCCAAATTGCACAACCATGTCATCCTTTTCCCAAAACTTTTCGACAACATAAGCAGACTTGTCGCTTTTTAAATTATCGATTGTAATCGAAATTTTAAACAGCATAGTCTTCCCTACTAAGACAGAGAAAGTTCCAGGAATAGCTGCAGTATCATCCTGACCATAGGTGAACGCTTGATTCAATACTTGTTTATATATTTTAAAACCAAAAGGACTTCAAATGTTACTATACTTACTTTAGGTTTTTCCAAAGCCAGTTCTTCTGCTTTTTTTTCCAATAAATAGTTGGGCAAGACCGTCAAAGAAGAGTAGCTTAATCTTTTGAGAACTTTCGTACCCAACATGAAGAATGAGTTTATACCTTTGAAAGAGTTTGGCATCACTTAAAATGTGCGTATAGTTCCAAATCACAATTCTTAAAGAACATTTTAACAGACTAAGTGAAACTTACTTGTAATCAACATCCGTAACATCAGCATCACAAACTCCACAACTATAAAGTAAATCTTTTCCAGTTTGAGATTCTCGTGGATACGGCTGCACCTTCTTATTGCAAACTTTACAGACAATATAATACCATTTAGGCAACACTTCAACAGAATAAATTGTCGCGATTGTCACACATGTTCGCGCCTGTAAAGAATAAATCAAACGTTCGTTCTCCCTTAGAGAATTCAGAAACAATTTAAGTTTTACGATATTAATTTTTCTTTAGAAACATTACCTCAAGTGCATAAACGATTTGGTCCATAGTACTCTTTTCGTTCATAATGAAAAACTCCTCATATAATGTCACCTTTGGTTTTTGAGGGATTGGATCATCATCAAGTTGTATTAAATCAACAGCATCAGTGGGCAACCTGTAAATTTATGATAATAATAAGAATATGTATACGAATATAGCATGTCTTGCCGAATAATATAGAAGGGATATATATATATATACTTAATATATATATATATACTTACTTCTTTCGAAACGCGTCTACTTCAGACATAGCTGGATTTATCAGAATGTCGGTAGAGTTGAACGCATTGGAAATACTATAATTCCTTGAAACGTGGATTTAATTGGCAGCATTAGATTTGACAATCATAAGCTCTAAGATTTCTTCTGAAAGTCAGAAATTACCTTTCCATTCCTTCAAGCATGCAAATCGTATTACACAAACGACAACAGTATCTTGATGTTCTTTTATTTGTGTATCAAAGTCATTCGCAAGATCACCCCACACCGTACAATTTAACCGGGTTTCACTATATTACGAATGCATAAAATAAGAATAAAACATTAGATATGATATTTCAAACTAATTTTAATTTTAAAGAATATTTATTAAGGATTCATACGTTAAATCTTGCAAATCGAAACTCAATTTGACATTATCCTTCCCTTTTGTTTTGACGCTGTCAAGATTTCCGACACCAACGATCTGACCGATTACATCTACAAAAAAAACATATGGATTAATAATTTTTTTTCTCGTAAAATTAACAACTCACCAAACAATACATTCTTGTCTAATTCTCCAGCCAAGATAGAAGTAAATTTCTGAAAATATTTTTCTGGAACACGAACTGGAAATTCATCACATGGTTTCACAATAGTGGTTCTATAAAAGACGATTTTAAATCCCAAAGAACTTGTCTTATAACTACTATCATAATCTACTAAGCTGAATGTATCTACTATTTTAGACTCGCCAACAGCGAGTTGATTCTGAAATCTGCTGATCAAACCATCTTCAATAGTTGCATGTATCCTTGTACCCAATATATAACGATTTGAAGTAAATAAGCTATTATCGAGTTTCACTAAAAATTTCATAGAGATATCAAATAAACATCACGTTTTAAATATTTTATTAAAACTTACATCACTGTCAACAATGACCATATATAGGGACTTGAATGACTTCCAAAGTCTTATGATACGAACTCTAATTTTTTGATGGTCTAACGCAGGGTTGAGATTGCCTAACAGAACAAAAGGACGAACGTTCATATTTTTAGAAGTCATATTGAGTTGTGCATACGACTCTTTAACACACTAGCAAATCAATATTTATAGAGATGTTATACAACAGACTTGATTTTATTTAATTTTAGAATATTTACTTACTTTATTTTTAAAGAAGATAATGATGAAGAATGTAAACATATCATTTATCAATATTCTCAATATGTTTAATATCATTATTTAAAATAAAATTAATATATTTTTACTCCTGCAAATTTAATGAAAATCATCAAGCAGTTGTAAATTACAATATGTCGATCTTTAAAATAAACGTTATTTTGTAAATTATAGTAATGGACTTTATATTTTAAAAGTACACAAATCTCTATATGTTATCAATGCAATTAACGTAATTATATAAATAATCCGGAAAATGTTATTTTAATTATTTTATAAAATCTCAACGTAATTTGAAATACAAATTAACCAAATGTGTTTATCAATAAAAAAATAAAATTACAGAATATCGAAAATCGGATCTGAACAGAGTTCTCAATAAGGATTTTGATGCTTCTCAAAGGAATCCTCAACAGCAAGATGAACATAGGAGTCAAGTGCATCACTATATTTTGCAGAAGGTTAAATTTTAGTCAGTATTGTTCATATCAATTAATCATTAAACAAATAAAGTTAGATTTGGTTATTACCTTATGTCCATATCGAACCTATAGTCGGTATCATCCAAATCTTTGATTCTTGACTCTCCATGATCAACGTAATTGTACCTACATATTTGAAGATAGTCAGATATATCCACATATTTAAAATATATAATCGAAAAATGATCTGAAATAAGACTCTGACTTACATGTAGATGTAGTCTGAAAATTCTTCACTCTTTCGGTCCTCTATAATCTCCGAGCATCCATCACCGTTGGTTAGGAGAACATTATCATCTAGCATCACCGATTATTAAATAAATAAACTATTCATTATCATAATTAATCGCATTGAATTTCTAAAATAATAATTTATAAACATATGTAATCACCTTCAAATCTTATTGCTTTCCACATCTTGAACAGACAGACCCTCTTCATGTTACGCGATTTGAAAGTTTTGAACATATGATTGGCATAGACTCCTGTTGTGAAGCAGTCAAGTACATATCCCCTTGAAAAAAAATTAATTTTTGATATCAAAAAGGTCAACCAACGTATTTTATCAAGTACATATAACAGTATCGAAAAATATTTCCATTCATATATAAACTTACTCAATCGACTTGATAGTAAATTTTATGTATCGATCCATCAAACTCCAACGATCGGCACTACCTTCTTTTTTGAAACTCTTGACTTCACCCATATTGGTAATGCAACCAATTAAATTAACTACCATAAAACGACTAATATGTATTATAAATAACAAATATAAGATTTCTAAAACAATACATAATAAAGTATGACTTACCGTAGGGCCATCTTCCATGAAACACATTATCATAAAAACGTTTAAAATCTACATTATCAAAAGGTTTGCAAATGATAGGATCTCTTGCAAAACTGATTATAGTTTTTTCTGTGAATAAAATCCGATAACCGAGATTAGTTTTCTGGATTTGTTCTTTGTCGTCCTTGACTTCGAACTTTCTATAACATAAGTTCGATCCTCCGACATATTAAATTCCGTAACACCATGGAGTGATGTCGGGATAGGAGAATGTCCAAATGTACCCTAATTCAAAGTATGATTATCCAAGGTATTTAGACACATCATACATATGAAGAAACAACGAAATAAAATTGTAAAACATACCTCTTCGTCTACCAATATTAACTTAGTCGATACATCATTCAAACAATCTCTCACTCTCCATGAACGAAAAACCTTGACACAAATCATCCATCCTGTTGTCCAAGGATTCAATTTGTCGAGCATCACAAATCTCGTGATTTAAAAAAAAAAATCAAAAGTTTTTGTGTTTGAGAGAAATTTTAAAAGAGAGTGAAATGTAGAAGTTGAAAAGGTAATTGTTTAGTTTTAATTTTTTTAACGACTATAAGTATTTATAAGGTGTTAATGGTTGCATCAAAAGTATTGACTCGGAGGGATGTTACCACTCACACCTGTTGACTAAATAATTGAAAGATTCATGAATATGTAGATATCATTGAATTATACAGACGAGAAAACTATTTATAATACAAAGGGGGATTAATATAATATAAGACTTCGATTTATGTAATATATAATAAATGAAATAGTTTTATATATCAATTTTAAATCCAATCACATTATCATAGGGGTTTAAAGTATCATTTTTGTAAATACAAAATATAAAAAACACACACTTTAAATTTAAAATCAAATTTCTATTTCAGCAAAGGCATCCAACATCTGTGTGACTTGAGGACATGGAGGATTGATCATGATGCTGGTACAATTATGCACCGTGGTTGCCATCCATGTATCTCCATTAATAAAAAAATTATAATTATTTAACTTTTTTTATAAAGAAATCAATTATAAATATCTCAGCAAGAAATTATTTGAACCTTTATTACTTTCGAGTTTGGCAAAACGTAATACACATATGATAATATCATTGTCACGATGTATTCAATGATCATAGAAGCCGTTCGCGTAGTCCTTTGGTAAACGACATGAGAAACGATCACCCCTACAATTTTTCATTATTGAGTACTTTTTAAATCATCAGGAATTTTAAACATAAAGCTTAATAATATAGAACAACTTACTCAATATTTTCAAGAACAACAAATAACTCATTTCATTCTTTTTATGGTGGACCTTGTTCCAAGATATTTCCAACACTAAAGACTCTTCCGATAAGATCTACGAATATTTTCCAATAGTTAAACTAATCAAACACTTCAAACTTAACTTATAATATAATAATAAATTGTTACCCTTACCTACACAATAAACAGAATCTAAATATCCACTTTTAATATCACTGAATGATACAAAAGAGAAAAATTGATCTGAGGACAAAGGAAGGATTTTCTTAAACCATGTCCCATCTCTCCAATGTATTCTAAAACGATGATCAGTTGGCCTAAAACCGCCATCAACATTGCTTAATAAGAAACTTGATAACATTATCCATTCACCTTCTTCCAAATCGTTTAGAAAGATGTCACGATAAGGAGGACCCATCAATACATGGATTTTTTTACCATACGTAAACGTTATACATCAGTACATAATGAAAAATATGCCTTCTCATAAACTACGATTAAGTCTGTTGATTTGAAAAGAGGATGAAGACACTCAAATTTCCTCAGAAGTTTAACGTTAATTTTCCACTCATGAACATAGGGATTTAGGTCGTCCACATCGAAAAAATAGTCTCTCTTCCCGAACCTTTTCTTTTACAGAATTGGATAGAAGGTTAGCCATATTTTGTTTGAAAAACCTTTTTTAAAAATAATCATACATTCTATCTTTTAAACGTATTTATATATACATAATACAGAATTCTGTTTTTGGAATATTTACATCTAAAGACAGTTTAAAAACAGTTTAAAATTAATATTTATATTTTATATTATCTTCACAATTTATTATGTAATTACCATAATTAGTTTGTTAGTATATATATATACTACAATAGTATTCATTGATTAGATCATACTATAATTATTATTGTTTAGTTTCAAATTATTTAATTTAGTTTCAAACAATCTTAATGTCAATGAAACTATTAATTCAGTTTTCTCTGAGAATTTCTTCAAAATTGGTTTATTGTATGATAATCACCAAAAATTTTATCATATAAATATAAATATATCAAATTAAAATCCAAGGTAAAAGCTATTTTATAATATATCAAATTACACTTTAAATATTCTTAAAATCAGTTCTCCATTAAGGCAAAGTACTCAAACATCTGCGTGACTTGAGAACATTTAGGATTGATTATGACCATTGTACAATCGTGCACCGTTGTTGCCATCCATGTATCTACATTAACAATATATAATTAATTAACATATTTTATAGTCTAAGCAATAATATTTGTAACGTGTAGAAATAATTCAAACCTTTGATAGTCTCAAGTTTGGCAAAACGTAACACACATATGATATCAAAATCACAATGAATCGAGTTATTGAAAAAGGCATTCGCGTAGTCTTTTGGTAAACGATATGATAATCGTTCAAACTTACAATTATACGTTGTTAAGAATTAGAGATATTAATGAATACGATTATATTATTAAATTAAATTTTTGATAATAGAACGACTTACTCAATATTTTCCAAAACAACGTACAACTCATTCCATTCTTTATATGGTGGACCTTCATCAAAACGATTTCCAACAGTGTACACTCTTCCAATAATGTTTGTTCATAAAATTTCCATTAGAAGCTAAATTAACAGGTATATTTAAATTTATGATATAGTTTTTTTTTTATCTCACCTACAAAATAATCAGGATCTAAAATTCCACTTTTGATATCATTAAATGATACAAAAGAAAAAACTGCTTGGAAGACAAAGGATGAATTTTTCTAAACCATGTTTTGTCTCCCCAATGTATCATAAAACGATGATCAGTTAGCTTAAAAACCTCATCAACCATGGTTAGTGAGAATCTTGATAACGTTATCCATTCACCTTCTTTCAGATCGTTTAAAAAGATTTCAGGATAAGGAGGACGCATCATCACCTGAATTTTTTTACCCTACATTAAGAAATATATAAGCAACATATATATATTTTTTTTTGAAATTTATCAAACGGGATGTATACTGTAAATTTACCTTATCATCAACTACAATCAAGTCTGTTGATTTGAAAAGAGGATGACGGACCTCAAACTTCCTCAGTATTTTGACGTTAATTGTCCACTCATGAATGAAGGGGTTTAAGTCATCCACATCGTAAAAATAGTCTCTCTTCCCGTATTTTTTTTAATAGCATTGGACAGAAGGTCTGCCATGTTTACAAAAAGGAAAAAAATTATGGTAAAACGAAACGTACGATCTTTATTTTATAAAGTTGTAAACGAAAATATATATATATATATACATAATACCTTTTTTTGGGAATTTTTACATTTTACGATATTGTCAAATCTCAATATTTCTTTATCATTGAATAAACTTAATGGTATATATACATTTTTCATTAACCACCAAATATATTATTAGATTTCCAAATTCTTTTTAGAAAATTACGACTTTAAAAAGTTTTCAATATTTGAATACATATCTCATTCAATGAATATAGGAACTATATAACCATGAACTTTTTTGGGAACTATTAAAATCCAAGACTTATTTATGTTTATTTCCGATTTATAAAAAACTTTAAAATAATTTTTTTATATTTCGAAAATAGGTTAATATCTCTATTTTATATTATCACTTTAACGAATTTTTGAGTTTTAGAATAATAAAATAAATTCCCCGATTATATTTTACGTAAAATAACAAAAAAATACTCAAGAATGTTAACCATTATAAGGAACACGAAGTTTATCCCAATCAATATTAGAAAAAACACATTCTTTGACATCTTTCTCAATAACAACCCTAACATCTTCTAGCCTGTTACGCTCTGCAACCAAGTCAATTTGCTCCTCCAAGATATCGTTCATTAGCGAGATCATTAGCGAGATCTGAGCATTGATAATTTCAAGTTGACAGATTAAGCCAACAGATTCTTCTTTTTTCTTGATATACTCCTTCAACATATCAAAGATCGCAGTGAAATGTCTCGTCGTTTCCTTTAGAACCACGTCTCTCGATTTTCGAAACGCTTGTTTAACCATATCGATTGCTCCATCTTCCCATTCGAAATCTGACATGAGCTCTTTCCGTTTCCTAGAACTTCCACCCTCCATCTCTAATTCTGAAAAATATTTATGAAAAACTTTAAACTTAGAAACTAAGAATTCATGAAACGAAAAAGTAAGTAAATATCGGTCGAGATCTTACCACAAGGATATAGATGATAACAAACCTTTTTTTCTCTTTGTTGACAGGGGAAAACAAAAGCTCCCAATATTAATATAAAGACGTAGAACGGTTAAATATTAGTTCTAAGAGCCGCGAAGGTTCTCATATTAGCGTCTATTAAGGCCGGGCCCATATAGGTTAACCAAGAAAAATCATCGATCCTCTTTGTCAAAACTTAGAATAAAGTTTAATTAGCATCAAGTGAGACTACTTTTTTAGATATTTTATATTAGAAAAATACTTAATGAAATTAATAAAAATCATTCCAAACATAATTAAATAAATAAAAACGAAGATTCATGTCCAAAATATCATCAAATTAGTCTTTGAAAGTCTAGAACAACAATAGTAAAATAAACATAATAAGTAACATTGAGAAGTGGAACTATAGCTTGCTGCTCGAACCACATGCTCAATCTTCATCTTCATTGTATTCATCACTGGAATCGACGTCTAGCCACCGTCTGTAAAAATAGAATAATTCAAGATTAAAACTCCCGCATAATTATGATTTTACAGTATTTATTCGAATTATTAAATTTACGTCATTACAGCATATCGCCAGTATTAATTCAAGCCACTTCATCTTCAAGAATGACCTTTGAGCATCGTAACTGAGACATCAGACATTCTATACCTAGCAAAGTAGAATTTAAGTAAGAAAATGATAGTTTTGAGTTGTATAGGAATCTATAAATTAAACAGTATCTTCGTAAATAGAGATCTTCCAAAACATAAGAGTACACATTATTGGTTCATTAGCATAGGTAGGAGAAGTGATAATTTTTTTCCGCTTCTCAAGAAATGCAGTACAAACCGAACCAACAGCAACACATTCAATCTCTTGGCCACTTTCAAAAATAATTTGATTGTGTATAAGTTTATCAATAACTGTTTTAAATAATAATCGAATGTATTAAAATATCATCAAAAGTTTTATATATTATCTTACTTGTGTTCAAGGATGGTGAATGTCACAACTTTATTCTCTGAAATGTAGCCATTTTGATGTTCAAGGAAATCAATTGTCTGAGCCTCGTTTACATGTACCACCATTCCTAAGGCATCTAACATAAAGGTTAATTCCAATGGAAAACAAAAACAATTTTTTTAAAAAAACAAATCAAAAAGACATCATTTAAATTAGAATATAATCACCTAAGGATGGATTTATTAAGATGACTTAAGTATAAAAACTTACCTACACAACGGTTCTTCTCGTCAGGCGTTGAATTATGCATTCTCAATGCATCATACATAAGGATAAAATTGTCAGTACTTCGCAGATTAATTGGGATCATTTTTGTTTTATCCTGTATCAGGATCTCAAACGGATGGTTTGAGTTTCGGAATGTTTGTTGACCTTCAATCACTAAAGATCCAGAAATCTCGTACCAGTCTCCTTCATTGATCTTTCCATAGTAATTGTCTACATAAAGTTCCGCATCTATCTTGGCATCAATCCTATTTCTCTATGATAGAAACATAATATAGAATTTCATTGATTTATTTTTGTTGTTTTTCTCATTTGATATTTGGAAAAAAGTAACCGCAAAATGGGATGAGGAAGAAAATTTACCCTTTCGTCTACCAAAATCAAACTTTGATAGAAAGGCTGTCCTTGAATAAAATGAGGTGGCCATTCTCTAAGAATTTTCACAGCAACTTTCGGGTTACGTAAAGTAGGATTCAGATCTTTCAAGTACATCACCATTCCGATTGCCCTTTTTTTTTGCGTGTATTTAGAAGCAAGGAAAAATTTCAGAGAGAAGTTTCAAATATTACAATATCTTTTGTTGTAGTTCGTATATTCATAGAACAAAGAAAATAAGGATTATAAGAATCAAAGTTATAGATTTGTGTGGATTGTATTAAAACCCGTGGTCTACACAGGGAAAGCTGCATGAGTCTCTGTTCGATAAGAATGAACAATGTTTTCGTATTTCCAGAATACTTTATTTTTAAAATTTAATATGGACGGTTGAAACTCTAAATTTCAGATTGCAGGTCTAACTTTTCTTTTTTTTTTCCAACTCGCATGCTGACATCTTTTAATTACCCTGCATTGGGCTATCGTTTTTTTGTTACGATTTTTGTTGAAACTTTATTGGAAAGCTAAAAGACTTTATATTCTTATTTTTTTGTAAGTATCTTATATGTAGCTATTTTTATCAAATTTTTGTTAAAAGAAAATTTATGGTTAATTTAACCATAAATCGTTATATATAAATAAATTAAAACCTTCATTTATAGTAAAGCAAGAATTAAAAATAATCCATCTACTATTTAAATATAAAATAATCAAAACCCCCTAAAATCCCTAATAAGCCATAAAAATGAGGGAGTCAGTCTTCTATTTGCGAGTCTTCTTCCTTGGTCTCCTATAAAACAGTTAAGTAGTACATGAAAGAAGTTTGGAAACGAATTTAGTTTTCATCTAATATATAGCATGAACAAAGATGATATTCTTACAATTCCATCATTTTTGCCACCTCTGAATTATGCGGATTGAGTTTTATTCGCGTACAAACTGTAGAAGATATACTTCTTTTTCCTGCAAAGTTATAACAGAATTAATTCTTTTAATACCCGATCAACAAAACTGTGCAATAAAAATAATCAAATTAAATGTATACCTTGGAAATCTTCAATAACACCCCATCGAATAACACAAATTAAACGATCACCCCGGAATGATTTTAAAGCATCGTAGAATTTTGCAGCCGTTGTTTCGAATAATTCACACCTTATTAGGGTTCCACTAAAATTTCAAGAATTTAAATTGTATGTTTCAATATAATGGCTCAAGATTATGATTATGTATAATATATATATATATATGAGTATTATAATTTACCTGAAATCACGAAGATCAAAAGAGATTTTGTGGTTAATTGAGTAATCCTCTCCTCTAGAATTTATTTTAAGATTTTTTTCAGTAATTTGCAGCTCATCGTCCTCTTCATCCTCATCTAAATCTTGGACATATTTATCGTCATTATGATCATCGTTACCACTATCATCTGATTGATATTCGCCCTCATCATCAGTTTCTTCTTCAGTATCATCCTCTTCTTCATCCATTGTATCATAACAAACATCATCTTCCTCATTCCTTCCTTCTTGTATATAATCATCATCGTCATGATCTCTAATATCACTGTCATCATCAAATTCTTCAAAGATTTTGCAATTTGATTCAGAGTGATCATGAAAAGTAATGTTTTTCTTTTGCTCTGAACCATATCGAGTACAGTACTTAAATAACATACGAATATTATCACTTTGTGTTACGTCCACATGTTTCTTATTATTTTCCAACCCCTTGATTTCCTCTTTTTGTTGTAATTTTCTGAAATTACAACTGAATTCGCCAACATTTACAACCTCACCAATGACGTCTGTATAAAATTTAAATTAGTTCAAATACAAAGTATTACAAATAATAATTGAAATTAATTTCAAAATAACTAAAATAATTCCTCACCGACTAAGTAATCTTCACATTGGGTACCATCATGAATGAGATTGAAATCGACGAAATCATAGAAATCTTCCCCTCCAACAATTGAATTCTCTTTGATCTTGATATTGTACAAAATAACAATTTTATAACGATGTGTAGTAGCTAAACATGAACCATTTTGTTCAACAACCTTAAAGTCTTCGAAATTAAGCCAATCACCAACCTTGAACTTTGAGACAAAACGATCATAAACATCTCCACGAAATGAGCATTGGACCTTTACACCCTAATAAAACATAGTATAATTTATTAAATTTTAGATGTCAAAACAATATTCTGAAAACTTGGAAATATAACTTTAAGGTATAATTGCATATACGTTTTATTTTTGGAATATATAATGAGCTTGTGATTATAATAAACTAAATACCTTTATATCAGATAAAACCATCTCCAAACTTGGACCTTTCTCTTCCCACAGACACAAGAACTTCACACGAATTTTCCATTCGTATTTTGAAGAATTCAATCGCGAAACATCATCGAAAAAGCTATACCTAACCATTGTTTTTTTTGTTTTCTGTCTTCTTCTTTAATTTAGGTTAAAAGACAAAGAGAGTCGAATAGACGTGTATATATATATATATATATATATATATGTAATTTAATAAATATATTATTTACATTTATTTTTTGTAAGTGATATTTAAGAATACATGTTTAGCGAATCATTTAACTAATTTGCATAGATCTCCAGGCATAATATCTCTACACTTCCCTTTATTTTAGAGATAAATAGTAAACTTCTTAATGTTTATCATTACGGCTTTAAATGCTTAATTTACATTTTCTATTTTTACATTAATTGTGATAATATACGTATTCTATTTTGTTTTGAATATAGAATACTTCTTTAATTTATCCACCCTACAGTACATAAGGTAAAATAATTAATTTTTAAGATTTTATCATAACATTTATAATTATTATTTTTAATTAACAATCTTACATTAACTTAACAATAATCTTCAAATTTTTGAACGAAATTTTATCACATTTTTAAAAATAATATTTATCACTACAGCGATTAATTGATTTATTCAAAGTTTGAAAATGGTCAAGAACTTTAGAATCCGTTCGATTGTAGTGTTAATAATTGTATTCCACGATTTTGTATTTTTGGTCGATATTACATTAATAAAATAATTAGACTTTCAAAATATTACTATTTCGTAAAATATTCATCCATCTAAAACAATCTTTAAAAACCAACAATTATAAGATCTCAGAACATTCATCCTATTATTCTCTGATTTTTGTTCTTCTACTCTCTTCACGCCAGAATATTTGCTACGACACCAATCATTTCTTCTTCCATATGCAGTCTATTTATAAAAAAAAATAACAATGTCATATATTAGATCTAATTGAAAAAACTAATGAGAATATTTTTAGATAATTACCGTGTATCTTAAATGGAAAAGAAACGGCTTAGATACTTTGCGATTAATAGCTTCTCTGCATATAACACAAAAAATTTAGGGTTAGGGTAAAAAGATTAAACATAAACGTTAGTATCATGTTGTTATTAAAGTATTAGTATCAGGATGACTTTTAAACACAAATTGTTACCGTGTTAATACCAAAATAAGCAATTAGTTACAAACGTTGGAACATGTTTAAAACAAAGAATTAGGGTCAAACCTCCTTTTTAACATAAACCACTACCGAGCAATAGCCGAAATACGTTGTATTGCTGACCCTGAATCTCTAATATGTTGATAAATCAAACTAACAATGTTATATCCAAAAAAAAAAGTATATAATTTTAAACAATAACAAAATCATTTATTTAAGAATATACCATAAATGTTGGGATATTATTAGCACCATTCATAGTCTTTCTGCAACAATAATCAATAACTGCAAATATTAATATGATTTTCAGAATCAGATATATAATATTAATAATATTTCTTATAAAAGTTAAAACAATACCTGTTTTTCACCATACGATCATCGGTAGAATCATCTAAATAATGTTTTAAAATAAAGCATTAGAAATAGTTAAAAATATTAACAAAAGAATTACAAAACTAACAACATACCTTTTATCAACGATGAATATGCAGAATTCAAATAAAAATGTTCAATAGTCCTCGCAACCTCTACCTATCGATTTATGTTTATTTATTAGAGCCACAAATACATGAATAAAATTCAATAATGATGATAGAATAGTTTACTATTTAAATTACCAAACATGTCTCATTAATATCAGCATCTTGAGAAGCTTTCCTGCAACTATAAAAAGGATCCTTTTAATTTAGCATCATCAAGGTATAAAGAATTAAGTTTTACGTATACCAAAAAAAAATACCTAGCATCATCAAGGTATAAAGAATTAAGTTTTACATATACCAAAAAATAAAATACCTAGATCTCTTGTGGAGGAACATAGAACTAAGATTACAACCATCTACTAACTCACCTGAAACATAAGAATTAGTATAATTAGTTTTTACAAAACTTTAAATAAATCAAGAAACATATAGAATATAATATAAGAAGTAAAGAAACCATACATAGAGTTTTGGTAATGCTCGAACTTGCGTTCCAAACAAATACTACAGAAAGAGGATATGAATTATTAGAACACGAACACGAATACGGAAAACCATATAAAGGATCATCAAAACTATAATACATATATAATTTCAAGAACATGAGAGAATTTTAGGGTTTTTTCTTTTTTAAAGATTTCGAATTATGGAGAATGGTTAGGGTTGTACCTATTTATATATTAGTTAACAACCTATAATTTTAGGGTTTCGAATAGGTCGGTATATTTTGATTGGGTTTTATATAAAGCCCATTATTTTAGGTTTTAGGGTTTTTTAATTTATAAAATCACTTTTTGACGATTATATTTATATAGATTATATATATATTTTATAAATTTAATATTTTATAATTTTCTTAATTAATTAATTAATTTAAAGGGTAAAAAGGTTCAGTTTTGAATCTCATTAATGGCAAATTAGTAATCTTAAGTCTGAGGATGAATGTGGTGCGTTTCAGCAACCTAAATAGAGAGGAAAAGCTTCTCCGAAATATTTTTAAGGGCAATTTTCATTAAGGATAAACGACGTCAATTTTTGTGAGATTGGTTGTGAGCTCTCTCGACTTCTCCTTTAATATATTAGATATATGAATATTTGTGATACAATAAAACAATCTTGATCTTCTCATTACTGATTACTGTACAGTTAGATCATTTGTAGGAGTAGTATATATCTCACCTTATAAAAAAAAAACGTTAGGTTTTTTATTTTATTTTTGTGTGTGTGTGTGGGGGAGATGTACAATGATGATGTTCAAATTTATTTGGATTGTCTGTCTTTTAGCCTTTGTGTTTTATCTAGCTTAACTATTTGAATGTGCTTAGACTTAATTTGTGCTTCGTGAATACATTGGGTAAAAGATCATCGTCTTCATTGCGCAAGTCTTGCACAAAGCGGGGTTCTATGTCTTACATGCATATATTCCTGGTACTACTGGAAATGCAGTCGACCCAAATTCACGGTATACTATAAATTGGCATTATTTGGTCATCGAAAGAATATGTGAGTGTTTTTTTAATGTTTATTTTTATTATTTTATGATTTTTTTTCTAAAAAAGTTTTTGATTAATTTTACTTTTTGTTTTTCAGGTTTTTTTGAAAACCTAACGCCACTTCCACCTGTGGTTACCCCTCCCTCTCCACCCGTTCGAAAATTAATTTTAAACCCTCTTCCTCATCCTGTCAATGTAATTATCTCACTTTATTAACTTAAATCTACATTAGTATTATTTTTATTTGCAAACTAAATATATATATTTTTTATTTTATTTATTTATTTTGGTGTAGGTGATTTGGGATATGCGCTCTCTCCCCTTTTCCATGTATGTCAATCAATCTGATTATCTGAAGAATACTAAAACCTCCTTATCGAGAGGAGGTTTTGAACTTATTAACATGGATGCTTATGTGGACTATAGATTTGTTATCTATGAAAATAAGAATATTAATCATCTGGAGGAATCATCTCTTCTGCAGATATTTCTGCTTTAGAGACATTCGGTATCAATGTAACTCAACTATCAGCCCCGAAAAAAAAGAGTAACTAATTAATTTAATATTTTTACTTTGTATGATTTGTGTATATTATTTTTTGTCCAAAGACTACCATTTGGAACATCCCAATATCCCTGTAATTAAAAAAGGGTATATTTAAATCCCTATCTACACTAGTGATCTAAAATCGACGAACATGTATAAAAAAACAAAAAAAATTTTTAAAAAAAAAAAAAACCTTCATAACACGCTGTTTATTTTCATCTACGTTGGTGATTCCGCCGACAGTTGGTCTGAAAGGATGATGATGTAAAGGACCCTTGGGCTTCGTAGACCAGATTCATATTTTTTTAATAGTTACTTTTCCTGTTCTTTTCATAGTTACTTTTCTTTCAATAGTTCTGAAGACGACTGAAAGAAACAAATACAGATCGACAATTACAAATTACATTACAAACACTGTAGATCTGAAAGAAACAAATACAAAGCAATTAATTTAATATTTTTACTTTGAACGATTTGTGTATATTATTTTTTTAATGGTCCTCATTATTTTCGGGCGGTGCCAAAATTTCTCGCACCAAAATTTTTCCCCATTGTGATTTCGTTGATGAGAGAATTAGTAAACAGCTTTTTAATTGGGCCTACACCCGAAGACCACCAGCCCCACTACTTCTAATCTCAAAGGATGATCGCCTTGTTGCTGATGTCGCTGCTTTGAGGAATGCTGGATTTGCCATTTTCGTGGCATATGATGATGCGACTTCAGCAGTACTTAAGAATAGTGCTCGTTGTGCTCTTCCATGGGCCCCTGAAACAGGAGGTGGCATATCTAGCAGGGAGATTTGGGATGGCATAACTATGGAGCAAGTTTGGCAGGTTTAATTTATTCGTGTGTTTTTATTATTTTTTTGGAAAATTTGTTAAGTTTTAGCTTTTGTATAATTTTAGAATGCTAAGTACGTTGTTGGGAAGTTTAACATTTTGTATAACACACTATTGGGAGCTTTTGAAAACTCTTTTTTTTTCCAGTTTAGCATTTTTGTAAAAAGTACCCTTGATCACAAAACCACTATTAAAATACCATTAAAAAATCAGTCTTGAAATTGTTTTTCACACACTATGGATTGTTAAGCGAGATGCAACAATTTTTAAAAAGAAAAAACTCAACTTCATTCCATGCGTCCTCGGCAGAACAATTAAATAGGAAATAGTAGGGATCTTCGATTACTTATACAAAACCCTATAAATGTATGCTCATCGAGATCATTTTTATTCATCTTTCAATCAATCAATATGTACATGTCCAGTGCGTTTTGTCATATTGATCCCGTATGATACATTCGGGGAGACTAGCCATAAAACTGAATGTAGCGAATCACATCAGAGATGTTCTCAGTGAAAGATAAGTCATATACTTTATCGAGAAGATAAAAAACTAAGCAGAAAAGAAGAATAAAGAGTACTATCCCTCACATAAACCAGACCTGCAAGCTAGACGCGTACGCTATTAAAATTGTAGGAACAAAAAGAAAGGTTCTCTCACCTTGCCAACGATTAAAGGAATTAACAGAGTAACTACAAGACTTCTGCACAGTTGCTCAGTCGGAAAAGAAACACCTACTACTCCCTCAGCTGCGAACCTTCAGACGCAAGAACCTTCTTGGGTTGCTGGCAGCGTCTCCACCTCCCCAGCTGCGAACCCTGAGGCGTGTGGCAAAAGAAAAGAAGAAACAGGAGATGATTAGACTAGGGTTGCTTGAACCACCAAAACCAAAGGTGAAATTGAGAAACCTAATGAAGATTCTTGCGTCTGAAGCAACCCAAGACCCAACCAAGCTTGAGAAAGAGATCCGCACAGCACATGCCGGGCGTGAACAGGCTCACATTGACAGGAACACTGCAAGGAAGCTAATTCCTGCAGAGAAACGTGAGAAGAAAGAAAGAAAGCTCTTTGGCGATCCAACAACAGTTGAGACGATTGTGTCGGTGTACAAGCTCAACAAGAAGCTGTCGCATCCCAAAACAATATTTAAAGTGGAGAAGAATGCAAAACAGAACATATTAACAGGGTCTAGTTTGATGACGGAGGGAATGAGTGTTGTTTTGGTTGAGGGTAAAAGCAAATCAATAAATAGATACAAGAAGCTGATGCTGAAGATAATAAACTGGAAAGAGGCAGAGAAGAAAGAAGAGGAGGAGAATGGTGGAAACAACTGTTGGTTGGTATGGCAAGGAAGTGTTGAGAAACCGAGTTTTCATCGGTTTAATGTACAAGAGTGCTTGAATGAATCTGCTGCCAAGAAAGTTTTCACGGATGCTGGTGTTGCCTACTACTGGGAACTCGCTCTCAATTACTAAAATGATTCTCTCTTGATCATTTATTAAGTTCTTGTCTTATTAGACCAATGGTTGAGGAGCTGAGAAGACAAAACTCATTGTGATTGGTTCAAAACTGAAAATGAATTATTAAATAAATAAATAACAGACTGGCCACTAGCCAGTGGTAGTGGAAGGAAGTGGTTCCGATAAGCCGGAGTTGTTGTTTAAGCTGAGAGCTGAGTAATGCAGAACTAAGCATCCAAAAAATTTAATCTTTCATTCTTCTGCTCACTTTTGATTCGAATTCTGACAACTCTCATGGCGATAGCTAGTATCCTGGCTTCAACCCGAAACCCCTTTTTATGTCTCCGAGAACCAACGTCTCCGGGGAGCCGCTCCGTCGTCTTCCGCCGCTATCTAGAGCCATGTGGCAGACGATGGATTCCCAGATCCATTAGAGCATGCCAACCTTCCGACAAGGTCTCTGTCTCTGTCTCGTCCCTTCGATTTTATGTGTTCTCTGTTTTTCTTAAGTCGTAGTTGCGATTCCAAATTCGTGTAGAGAATGAATCGGATTTATGTAAATGATCAAACTTTATTGTGAATGTGGAGAAGAACTTTGTTTGACTCGTTGGAGATTTTTGTCTTGGTCACAGCTTGGTGGTGATGGAGGTACTTCACCTTCAGCTTCAAGATTACATTTTGGGAAGCAATTGCTGAGTTTTGCTTCAGATAACTTCTTGCCTCTAGGTAACATTACACACTGCTTTTGCCAATTTTTTCCAATTTTCCACAAACGATTCTTGAGATGAAAGTTTAGGTTAGATCTTTTTAAGTCTGATAAGAAGATTAACTGCATCAAGATTCAATTTTCCATTAAGATTACTTAGCACTTTAATGTGATAATTTAAGTGACCTATGTAGACGTAGCCATATCCTTACTGATAAGTAGAACGGAAGCATAGAAACGTATTTTCGAATACATTTATGTACTGTTATGCCTCACTTTGTTACTTTTGACATTTCAGTTAGATGTTTGTGCTTTTTTGGTTATTTGTTTGCAGCTCTTGTTAGTGGAGTAGGGCTGGGCTTTGCAAATCCAACTCTAGGCTGTCTTGCAGACAAATACTCTTTCACTAAGATCAGCACATGCGGGATATTTATTATATCAGGTGATTCTATCATATGCATATGTGTACAATTGCTTTTGGTCTTCTTCTTTTTATGTTAAAGGGTGATGGAAGCAATCACTTTGTTTCTGTCGAATAGCTAGTCCATTATGTACTCTTCTATGTCTTGTGGAGCAGGGTTGACTTTACGTACTGAAGCGATTGGTGCTGCTGTTAAAGGATGGCCTCTTGGAGTCTTCGGGCTAGTATGTTCTTGACCCGTTTTTACGTTCTCTGAATGGTTCCTCTTCTCTTTAGTTTAGATCTCTTCTGCTATATTCTTAAACTTCATGAACATTAGTTTCTGCTTTTACGAAACTACTAAGACTGTGTTCTTTTGCCCTAGTGTACTTTCCGTTCAGTCATGTTTGATAATGCCTTTCCTTTTTAATTTCTGTTAGTTATACTGCAAATCACAAACTATTCTTCTTCTTTTTCTTTCTTTCAGATCTCTATTTTGTTACTCACTCCATCCTTCTCACGGCTAATTATGCTGGTCCAACTCCAACCTCCGGAACTTGTTACAGGTTACTCTGTCTCTTTCTTGAAAAGATCATGTTCTTTCCTTAGTTTGTTATTGCTTATATTTTATTGACTTCCATTCATTTACAGTGCATATATAGTTTTGGTGACACTGTCACCGGTTCAATAATTAATATACTTCCAAACTTATTTATAATATGGTAAGCAAACATAGGTGATCAAGTGGTTGTCCGCTAAATCTCCTTGCCTTTGTGATCTTATTCAACAGTTTCACCTTCATGTTCTCTTTTATTCTTGATGGGCCCCTTACGTTTATCCAATTTAGATTTAAGAGTAACCGGCAGGAAATGCATATTGATTGCATAATACAGAAGAAACTTGATTAGTTATATGTTCTACAGTCTTTTCTCTTGAAGACTTTATTCTTCAATTTCCAGCCCTGTTTATTGTCGCTTAATAGTAGTTGATGAGTCTAAAACTTGTTTATGTCCTCATGCTATTTACAGGGCTGGCTATATTTTGCTGTATGCCAACCACCTTGTCAAGTGGTGTTGCCCTTACTCACGTACTTAAGTTGATATATGTCTATGTCTAATCAATATTTTGTGTATAATTTGTTTTCTTGCGTTCTCCACTGACTTTTCAAATTGCCAAATTCAGCTTGCTGGTGGCAATGCTGCTCTTGCTCTTGCGGTGACTGTGGCATCCAACTTATTAGGAATTTTAAGTGTAAGTCGACCCTCATGCATATTAATTAGTGTTTCTCCTTCGAAACTCGAGTTGATCATGCAGTTTTTAGTCAGATTGTTTCCTGGTCTATATTTCAGATTTCTGCTAAGCAAAGTCTTTCAAAATAGTATATCTGTACTATGAGTAGGATTCAAAATCTTTACTTGGGAAATTCTGTATCTATGAGTAGGATTCAAAGTCTTTGTAAAAAATGGAATGAGTATTGCGTCTTCTACCACTGAAGTTAACATGGCTGGCCTCTTATCAGATTCCATTTTGGGTATCAAGATACATAGCTGGGGGAGTAGGTGTTTCTTTTCCTACTGAGCAACTGTTCAGAAGTCTTGTAGTTACTCTGTTAATTCCTTTAATCATTGGCAAGGTGAGAGAATCTTTCTGTTTGTCCTACCTTTTGTTCTTGCAATTGTGACTCCATGCAAAATTTGGTTATATGGTACAACTGTGAAAGCTTAATGTTCACTGGCTGTTGTTGGAATTAGCTTTAGGAATGCTTTATTGGAAATTTTAATAGCGTCTTTTGTGTCACTCCTTTGGAAAAGAGGAAAGCTTTGGTTGTTTATTTACATTGTTTCTCAATGTGCTTGCAGGTCTGGTTTATGTGAGGTCTAATACCTTTATCTTTTCCTGCTTAGTTTTTATCTTCTCGATAAAGTCTATGACTTATCTTTCATTAAGAACATCTCTGATGTGATTGGCTTCATTCAATTATGTTTCTAGGAACATTTCACAAACAGTCATTGCAGCATGAAGTTCTATCACTTTTAACATTTTGCACACGTCAATTAGAGTCAGGCTTTGACATATTTGTATTTTATGTGTTATAGGTTATTCGGGAATCATCCAAAGGTGAGTATCATTTATGATGTTTTCCCTTTCTGGTGAAAGTAATTGGATATATAAACACTATGGTTATCATCTCTTATCTTTTCAAGTGTGATACCCTACATGGTATAACATAAACCATCTAAATAGTTTGAGCAGACGCCTTATGGTGACAATGAACTAGTTCTTTTTATAATTCCTCTGTGGCTCTGTCGGCTAATTGCTGCCAATTTTTTGACTATATAGAATCTCTTGTCGCAATGTTTGATACAGGTTTTGCAAACTTTGTTGACAATAACCGTAGCCTCTTTTCAAAAATCAACGCAATCTGCCTCAGTATGGTAAGATATGAAATTTCAGCCTTCCATAGTTTCTAAACCCTTTGGAGTTTCGCTTTGTTGCAGGAATCTGAATGTTGTTTTTTATGTCTATAGTTAAGATTTATCCTTTTGACACTTATCATGCCTGAAAGAGTACAACTTTCCACGGCATTGATGTTTTTGGTCATGCTTATGACTTGTTATTAGCTTCCTCACTGGCTACTTCAAATGGCCTTACTTTGTTAGTGCATTTATCTTGTTTTTTGGGGAACTTAATACTACTTTTATCTCATGATACCATTCTAGGTACCATGGATCCAAGTTAGCAGGTCAAGATCACTGCTATTATCCGTTGAGCCTAAGGTTTTTCTTGTCGCCGTTGGTATTGGAATGTATGCATTTCTCTTCTTTAACATATAGAGAATATACCAAGTGAAGAAGCACATGGAAATATCTGGAACTCATATTGAAAGAAGATTTTTATGTTTCCTACAGATTGCTGCATCTTTCTCATATTGAAAGAAGATTTTTATGTTTCCTACAGATTGCTGCATCTTTCTCTACTAGCATTCAATGCTGCTTCGATCCGCATCCTCTCAGGTATTTCAGGTGGTAGTAAGAAGAACTCCAAGGAAAATGCCACAGCAGTCTTGCTCGTTGCAAGCCAGGTAAATAACAAAGTTAGCCCTTTAGCACCGGTTTGAAATTGATATCTTAATTTGGCAAGTTCTTTTCTCGTGGCATAGAAAACACTACCGGTAATGGTGGCGGTAGTGGAGCAATTGGGAGGTGTATTTGGTGAGACAGGGCTATTGGTTCTTCCTTGTGTAGCTGCACACTTAAACCAGGTTCGAAGTTGTATTATAGTATATATATACTTGTGTGCATATTTTTTTCATTAGTATTGACAGATATTTCTGGAATGTGTAGATCATGATTGATTCAATTCTTGTCAACTTATGGCTCCGGAGGGGTAAAGATACTTCGACTAATGTAAAGACAGCCTGAGAGACAGAGAAATAGAAAGCAATGAAACCAATGCTGTGGAGAGAAGATTAACATTCTAAACACATTCGAAATGTTGTTACTTAGCGGCTAGACTAGAAATTGTAAAAACCTTTGAACAACCGAAGCTTCGTTAATGAATTGATCAATTCAGTTTCGGTCTGAGTTTTATTGGTACAGCCAAAGTTGAAGTATTTGCTGATTCCATATTTGTATGATTTCTGAAAGAAGAACGTTGTAAAAAAATATCTTGTATCCTATACTAGTTTCGATCGTTGTGACATCAAATATTTTATGACTACTTCAAAATCAAAATATCAGAGGAGCACACAAGAATTGGAAAGGATTTAGAGAAATCGGTTATTTCATTGGTTTAACGACACTACTATTTCGAGTACGGTAGAGAGTCCTGGTTCGACTAAGTCGGTTTGTAAATAAAATCCGATGTGGAGCTTATAAGTCGGTTAATTTCAGTTTCGGTTTTGGAAAATAGAATCAAATCGAATCCGGTTAAATGAGTAAATGACGAAACCCTAATTATATATTTTGACTCTCTGACTCTCTCTCTCTCTCTCTCGTCTTCGACGGCTACACACTTTCTTCTCCACAGCTTTTTTTTTTAGATTCGTGAACCCTCTTCAAGCTTCTCCCTTCGCAAATCTCCATCTCCATCGTCTCAATTCAGGTAATTTCATTCTTCCTCATCTCGGTGGACAAATTTTTCGGTTCGATTTTTAGTGTAGTTTGATTCGAATCTGTATCTGTGACACGATTAGGTCGTTCAAATCATCTGATTATAGACAAGAGTTTTTGGAATGGATTTTGATTTTGTTTACGCATCTTTGCGCTTTCATATATGTATAATCTGGTTGTATCGGTTTCACTATACAGATTGGTTACTGAATGGATTTATCATCGGTTTCACTATTGAAATTGGTTACTTTTTTTGGTGTATCAGGTTAACCTTACCAGCTAAAGAAGATGTCTCGTTTTTTCACTCAGGTTTCCTTCATAAGACCTTTCGTTTTACTTATCAAAAACATGTCTTTGTTTTGTAAACTCTCTTTGCTTGCTTCGGTTTCTTGATGATTTCTTGTTAATGTTCATAGGGTGGAAGCGATAGTGAAGATGAGAGTGATATTGAAGACGAGGTTCCCGAGGTTCAGGATAACGGTGGTGTCGATAGCCGTTACCTTCAAAGTGGCAGTGAGTCTGATGATGATGTTGATACCAAACGTGTGGTTAAGGCTGCTAAAGATAAACGTTTTGAGGAGATGACCAACACCGTTGACCAGATGAAGAATGCCATGAGGATCAATGATTGGGTCAAACTCCAAGATTTCTTTGATAAGATCAACAAACAGCTTGAGAAGGTTATGAGGATTACAGAGGCTGTCAAGCCTCCCACCTTGTATATCAAGTCCCTTGTGATGTTGGAGGATTTCTTGAATGAGGCTTTGGCGAACAAGGAAGCAAAGAAGAAGATGAGCACTACTAACTCCAAGGCTTTGAACTCTATGAAACAGAAATTGAAGAAGAACAACAAGCTGTACGAAGACGATATCAACAAATACCGCGAGTCTCCAGAAGTTGAGGATGATAAAGAGCCTGACGAGGACGAGGACACTGACGTTGATACTGGGGATGAGACTGAGGATGATCCTAACGATGACCCTGACTCTGAAGTGGAGGTGGAGGAGCCTACTGATAATCTCACCTGGGAGAAGATGCTGAGCAGAAAAGAGAGGATTATGGAGAAGCTGATGAACAAAGATCCAAAAGAAATTACTTGGGACTGGGTCAACAAGAAGTTCAAGGAAATTGTGGCTGCTCGTGGGAAAAAAGGCACTGCTCGATTTGAGCTGGTTGATCAGCTTACACACTTGACAAAGATTGCCAAGACTCCTGCACAGAAGCTTGAAATCTTGTTTAGCGTTATTTCAGCACAGTTTGATGTGAATCCAGGTCTTAGTGGGCACATGCCTATCAATGTCTGGAAGAAATGCGTGCTTAACATGCTTACCATACTGGACATTCTTGTCAAGTACAATAACATTGTTGTGGATGACACAATTGAACCTGATGAGAATGAAACTTCAAAGCCAGCAGATTTTGATGGAAAAATTCGGGTCTGGGGAAACTTGGTTGCATTCTTGGAGAGGATTGACACTGAGTTTTTCAAGAGTTTGCAATGCATTGATCCTCACACCCGTGAGTATGTTGAGAGGCTGAGGGATGAGCCCATGTTCTTGGCCCTTGCTCAGAACATCCAGGACTATTTCGAGCGGATGGGTGATTTAAAAGCTGCTGCAAAGGTAGCCTTAAGACGAGTTGAGTCTATATATTACAAGCCCCAGGAAGTTTATGATGCTATGAGGAAATTGGCTGAGTTGGTGGAAGAAGAAGAAGAAGCTGAGGAGGCCGAGGAAAGTGGGCCTACTACTTCATTCATTGTTGTTCCGGAGGTTGTTCCTCGTAAGCCTACCTTCCCAGAGAGCAGCCGAGCTATGATGGACGTTCTTGTGTCCCTTATCTACAGAAATGGAGATGAGCGGACCAAAGCGCGTGCAATGCTATGTGATATCAATCACCATGCTTTAATGGACAACTTTGTGACTGCTAGAGACCTGTTGCTGATGAGTCATCTGCAAGACAATGTTCAGCACATGGACATCTCAACACAGATTCTCTTTAACAGGACCATGGCGCAGCTTGGTCTTTGCGCCTTCCGGGTTGGAATGATCACTGAGTCCCATAGCTGCCTCTCTGAGCTGTACTCTGGTCAAAGAGTAAGGGAGTTGCTTGCCCAAGGTGTCTCGCAAAGCCGATACCATGAGAAAACCCCAGAGCAGGTAATTATTTATTTTCTGATTTCGATCTTCTAATACAAATAGAATGTGAAAATAAATTGTTTAGAGCATATAGTTTTCACTGAAACATATTACAACACGGTTGCATTTTGGGGTTTTTCAATCCATTTTCTCCTTTTTAGCTTGGATTCTTGGTCATGTTGTTGTTTCGTTCAGTGTACATATATTTGATATTAAAATTTCTTGGTTTTACCAGGAAAGGATGGAGAGGAGAAGACAAATGCCGTACCATATGCACATTAACCTCGAGCTCCTGGAGGCAGTTCATCTCATCTGTGCCATGCTACTTGAAGTTCCAAACATGGCTGCAAACTCGCACGATGCCAAACGCAGAGTGATTAGCAAGAATTTCCGCCGGCTGCTCGAGATCAGTGAAAGGCAAGCATTCACTGCACCACCTGAGAATGTACGTGACCACGTCATGGCAGCCACCAGAGCTCTGACCAAAGGGGATTTCCAAAAGGCGTTTGAAGTTTTGAACTCTCTGGATGTGTGGAGGCTGCTCAAGAAACGTGACAGCATCCTCGATATGGTGAAAGATAGGATCAAAGAAGAGGCTCTAAGGACTTACCTATTCACATACTCAAGCTCCTATGAGTCCTTAAGTCTTGATCAGCTGGCCAAGATGTTTGACGTTCCTGAGGCACAGGTCCACAGCATTGTGAGCAAGATGATGATTAATGATGAGCTTCATGCAAGCTGGGACCAGCCAACTCAATGCATTGTCTTCCATGAAGTGCAACATAGCAGATTACAATCATTGGCTTTCCAGTTAACCGAGAAACTCTCCATTTTGGCAGAAAGCAATGAAAGGGCAATGGAATCTAGAACCGGTGGAGGTGGCCTGGATCTGACTTCAAGGAGAAGGGACAACAATCAGGACTATGCAGGAGCAGCATCAGGTGGTGGTGGTGGTGGATATTGGCAAGACAAGACAAATTACGGACAAGGAAGACAAGGTAACAGATCTGGGTATGGTGGAGGAAGACAAAATGGTCAGTGGTCGGGGCAGAACCGAGGAGGAGGGTATGCAGGAAGAGTTGGATCAGGAAACAGAGGTATGCAAATGGATGGCTCAAGCCGTATGGTGAGTCTTAACAGAGGTCTTCGTGCTTAAAGAGGATGAGGAGAAATCTGCAGGCAGTGTTGAACCTTAGGCTCTACGTAAAAGACCTTTTGTTATGTTTTTAATTCCTTTTTTGTTATCGAATTGTTCTTTCTAAGAGATGTTCATTGCAGGTTCTCTCATTGTGACTCTTTCTTTTCGTTTTGATATTGGCAGTTGTTTGAAAAATACTTTTAAGAATGCTTTATTGGAAAGTTTAATAAGTTTTTTCTGCATCACTTTTGTGGAAAAGAAGACTCATTGTTTCTCATGCTTCATGCTTGCAGGTTTTGTTTTTGTAGGTTTATATTACTCATTGTTTCTTATGATAAAGAGTCTTATCTTTGTTTGCTTACTTTTCTTCTTCTCGATACAGTCTATTTGATTAAACTCTCATCCTGAACATCCCTGATGATATTACTTATCAGAGATTGATGTCGAGTCACATGAACCTTCAAAGCATTTCCTCAATTGGTGACTACACTCAACATATCTCCACAGCATGGACAAAGATTCCTGACTTTTTTTTTTCTGTGTATTAGTAACTAACATAAGCCTCATTGACAAAGCCTTTAATTCCAGATAGGAAACATATACAAAATACTACGTGTCTAAAAAAAAAACAGCCGACTCATACATAACAGGTTTGCTACATTCTTGTTCCCCGACTTCACAATGAATTTCTGGACCACAACTTATTGCCAGCTGAGATACCATCTCCCACTCCTGTGCAAAAGTATTTGTCAACTAAGAGTGTTACAGCTTCCCATCATCCTAGACAAATGATTACTTAAAGAGTTATTATGCTCATTTCTACCATCTAAAGCTTTTGGCGAGCAACTACTAATGATAATTAGTGGGGTAGCCTCACCAGCATCATTGATTATTGAGCTTGTCAATACTTTCCTCTTCGGTAGTAGTAGTAGTAGTATCGCTTTCCACCGTAGGTTCTTCCAAAGCCTCTGGAATTTCCTTAGAGGCTGGGATGCTTTTCTGAGTCTGCAGACCTGTCGTGCGTGCAAGATCAATCCATTGCTGCAACATTTTCATGAAAAGTTGGGATCAAGTCCAAAAACAGTACTTCCAAGATAAGAGTTCAGGATACTAAGCTAAAAAAAGAGCAAAGGAAATAAAGAAGTGGAAAAAGAAACCAAAAAATATACAGGCGTGTCACTCTGACCTGTGTTCCGAAATATGAGTTAAGTGTCCTGACTACAAAAGAAATTGTATTTACAAGTAGAGGCTGAGAAGAAAGTTCATCAGAAAGGCGATGCTCTATTAATCCAGCAATTATCTGCGTATAAAGACACTTTCATGTTAGAGGCATAAATCAAATCATAGTTTCTATCATCAACGCTCTTCCTTAGCTAAGACAAGGAAGTAACCATACATACACCATCACTGTGAAGCAGCATGGGTCATTATACCTGGTAACGAAGATTTGCAGATGTTCCCAGAAAACCTCCGTAAACCATTGCCGTCTTCAGAAGAGGAGACCTCTTCGGCTTTTGAGCAACGACCAACTCAGGTTTAATGAGGTTTCGTACCGCATTCAATGCATTTGAAGCTCCCACAGCTGCAAAACTGGAAACAACTCCAACACCAGCAAGCTTCAAGCCACCAACAACAACTGAAGCAATTCTAAGATTCAGGTTCCACTCTCTTCCAGCAAGACTTTTCTGAAATGCATTATCAGGTATGGATCCTAGGAGGCTCCTCAGGGCTTCTATGCTGTCTGGTCCAGCGGTCTCATCAGCATATGAAAGAAAAGACAAAGTTGGTGCCGGAAGCCAAACTGTGAAAAAATCAACGACTGATCCTCTCACTGTATCAGTTATAACATAGTCAATTTCTTCAAAGAAATTCTCTTTCCGCTTCTCATATTGTGCTATTAGTGTGGTTGTTATTGATATAGCCTCTTCGATAGCTAACCTATTCAGAAATTTAGGATCTGCCAACAACCTTTCTCGGAAACCCTGTATCACAAATTCACAGTGAATCATCATTATTGAAATTCCACTTAACTGTTCAGGATATTATCAACTCTGGGTGATAAATATAGGACAAGTGATGTATGAACGATACACTGGTATGCAAGCTCTGCTATATCAATATAGAGCACAAAGCATAAATATTCCATGCAAACATCTCAGAAAATAAATATCATCCAAAATAAATATACCTGGAATCGCTGAGTAAGCTCAGAAATAAGAGGATATTGCTCCAAATCAAAGAGATTCTGCAGAACCTCAGGTGACACCAGACCAAGGTCTAATCCATTTTGAATATCCTGGAAAGCATGGAATAGATTCCATCATTCTAAACGTATGATATACAAGCTTGATTGAAAGTCGAGCTCAACAAAGAAAAAATTGTGGAATAGAATTGAACGGTTTAATAAATCAATTGATAAGAGAGTCTCAGACACAAGGGTGCAGTTCGTCAATATAATGAAAGCAACCCATATGAATCTTACCGGTGGAAGGGCATCTCGCCTTCTGCCAGCTGCATTCATTACTCGAGCGATCTCTGCCCGGTCAAAGCAGTTTCTACTGCAGGGTCTTGCAGCAGAATACCACAAGAAATCAGCAACTGGAGTTTCACCCTCTCTTCGCAAGTACTGTCTTTCAGGATCAAGTAATATAACAACTTGGTTCTTCTTTGGAAACTTCCTTGAGATCCTGGCTGGCAAACCTGTTCCTCTTGAACCATACTCAACATGACTTGCCCCTGTCACCACTATCAGTAGACCAGTACCTACTCCATCTGCTACTGCTTGTAAAATAACTTGTGACATTGTATGGTCTTCAACAACTCTTGCTTGTGCCGACAGATAAGAGCTTGGTCCAAACGGAATAATCTGCGTAGGGAGACTCATATCGAATGTAGATCTACGTGAGAATGAAGAAAATCCTGAGATAAACCCAGAACCAGCAGGGGGAGTGTATAATTTACGCTCAGCCTTTGAAAGACCACGGATACCCTCTGCTTGGACAGTTCTTAAAACCTACATCAGTTCTTATCAGAGTCACAAATAAAAGCAAAATTTGTCAAAAAGCTCACGCTCTTTAGTCTTTAAAGCTTTAGCATGTCCATATTCAGTTGAAATTATCAAACCCAAATTCATGCCACTTACACTATGAAGATTGTAATTAGTCCCAGAAACATCAATCAGAGAGAATCCAAAAGTTATTCAAAACTACCATCTAGAACCAAATAAGAACAATAAAATCATAACTAAAAAGGATTTGAAAATAAGCACTGAACTACAAAGATTCCAAACCAAACAGTGAACTACATGTCTACATCCAAATACATTAAAAGACTCTACCTTAAGAGGAGTGCCGCAAGCAATTAGTTTAACAGAGTTATCGCGACAGTAACTTAAAAGAGGCTCATACTCTTGCCAGCGTTGAGGCGGCCAATGTGTCACATAAGACTTCAATGTCTCTCCGTCCATCCTGCCACCAAAACAATAGTCAATTTACGATCACGAAAATTACATTACGCTGAGCTTGCAGTAAGAATGTGTAGCCAAACCTCTTATCCATGTACTGATTAAGCTGGTCCTGCAAATCAAGAGGGAACGCTTCTAGTGCCACAGAGATTTGACGCTCGCTCTCAACGCATCTCTTGTTCAAGTTTCTAACGATTTCGAGTTCAAGCTCCTCATCGTCTTTGGTAGGCACCTGCTCCGCCTCGCCGAGGTACACAACTCTCGCGTTCATCAGCTTCTCCCACACTTTCTTCTTATCTTTTCCCATAGCCATCGGCTCACCAATCGCCGTCGCGTCATAGATTCTCGAGGTTATAGTCTCTTCCTTATTCTCAGACGCAGGCGGCGGTGGAGCAGCGGCGGTCGCAGGAGGAGGAGGAGCTGGTGATTCCGCAGGGGAAGTCACAGTAGCGGAAGAGCTCTCCTCGGAGGCTAAAGAGACAGACGGCTTGAGAATCAAGGAAGCAGCGGAAGCAAGAAGCGGCGAGAGAAGAACAGCGCGGCGAGAGAAGGCGGCTCGGGATGGAAGAAGATCGGAATCGGAAAGAGCAACGACGGATAGAGAATTGTTCTTCTCATTAGCGAGGTTGATCGGAAAATGAAGGCCATGGAAACGATGACGGCGAGGACGGAGGGAGGAGGAGCAAGGGCAGTGAAATAATAATGGTTGAGAAACGAAGAGATCATTTGTAGCCGTGAGTTTCATTCTCATGGAAGAGAGCAGAGAAGCTCCGTTTTGTACACGTCAGCTTACTACTTCACACATTGCTATTGCGATACGAATGACGGAGGAGTTTTAATTTTAATTCAGTTTTCATCTGAATTTTTTTTTTATTTTATATGATGATCGGGGAAGATAAGATAAGCCACGTCATTATGTAAGAAGTTCGCAATTATTATTTTTTTTCTGGTGCAGAAGAATTCATACGTCTTTCGGAGGTCTTGTGACAAAAATCCGATAAGCAAAAAAAACATGATGTTTTACGTCCCACTCACTGATCAAAAGATCAACACAAGACTCTTTGCAACTAAACAGATTACAATCTCAATCAAAGAAACATAGGAGAAGAAAACATGAGGTATGAAGATGAATAGTACAGTCTCGGGATGATAAAGAAACCATCATATATCACTGGATGTTGATATCGTGGAACGATGGCAAGACCGCAACCAGAGGATCACCATAACCTACGGAGTCTGTTTGCATATGAAGAAGCAGCATGAGTTTATATATCAGTTTTCTTATATGATTTCTCAAATGTTCATACTAACTGATACGGTTTGAATACTCAAAATGTTTATACCTCCGTCATCTGAAAGAAGCTTGAGGACTTCCCCAGCTACATCCGACTGTTCCACAAATAGCAAAGATCAATGAGTCTGATCGGATTTGATAGTTTCAACTTTCAAAGAAGAGATGGATATATTAATTAGCTTAAGCTATTACCGTCACTGGAAGTTCTGTTCCCAACTGATGTAAGTATCCAATAACTTGGCCTTCCTTTATTTCATCACCCTGAGGAATTTTTTTATCCGCTTAAGATGGGGCAATCTTGAAATCTTATTTGTGTTTTCAGTTTAAGGGAAGAAAAAGAGTTTAGTAGAGTCATTTACCTCTTTGCAGCTAGGAGATAGTTTCTTTCCTTTTACAGTTCTGCTTCTGTGAAACTCGCCAACCTTTAGAAAAGAGAAGAAGAAACAAGATCAAATTAAACAAGAAGGAATGCGAGAAAGGGATATGGAAACCAATCAGTTAATTAGGAGATGGATCTCTCATACTGAGGGAGATTTGACTAGAACATAATTGTTTGATCCAGATGCCTCCAAAGCTACCAACTTCGCTGGTTTCCCATATGATGTATTCATAAATGGAGATACTTTTTCAGACGGTTTTGCTTTAGATGGGCTGGGAGCAGAAGAAACAGATTTATCCATGGGCTCAGAAGGAATCGGAGGTGCTACGGTTGGAGATATATCCTCCACAGGAATGGGGTTTGTGGCCGCTCCAATCTTCCGTTTTAGGTTCATCTCGAAATCTCCAACCTGTAGTGAAAAAAAAAGCATCAGAAATTGTAATTGTTGGAATCTACGTTAAAGAATCAGCTCCATTGTTAGTAGTAATAACATGCACTTGTCTTCATCATAGCGTTAAAGAAAAGTTTACAAAAACAGTGAAGTTTAAAAAGTTAACGCCATAGTAACTTGCCTTAAGTTTCAGGACAGCAACCTCAGTCTCATCACACATCTCGTGAACCAGTGCCTGCAACATTTAATACAAAAAACATACAATTGATTGAACAATATATAATGAAAGGTCCATACATCATGTTGAAAAATTATAAGAGTAGATTGCCTGAAGTTATGCATCTAAAATCCTGGCGATCTAGAAAGTGCATATTTGAGGACATCGTCAAATCATCACCTACCAAACTTATAAGCTAAAAGTACCTAATACTGTATCTAAAACCCAAAGAAGGCAAAAGAAGAAACCTCCACTTCTTTCGGGAAGGTTGTCCGTCGAACAGATTTCTTCCCGTTTGACACAGTCGCATCAGATGAATCTGCAAAACCAGAGATGAGCAAGTGATGAGGCAAACCATTACAATCCTAACAGTCAAAAAGGCATCAACCAGCAATAATAAACATGTAGAAGAATTGTGGAATATAAACTCACCATCGCTTTTGGTTGTTGTCGAAGTTTTAGAGGCCTTTGCACGTAACACAAGCGTGTAATTGCTACTCCTGTTGGATAATCTCCACCGTGGAACGCAAGAAGTACCAGAGGCAGACCAGTTTCCAGAAAGCAAATGAAGCTCACTCTGTGACCCTAAAGTCTCTGCAACATGGAGCGAGAAAATTCCCACTTAAGACTAAAATCCAAAGGCACCTAAAGAAAAGAGACCAATGAAAACATCCCGACGCTAGACGAAAAAATTGCATCTTTGATACAAAATTCGACATTCAAGATCCGAAATCGAAACCTAATTCAGCCACAAAGAGATCGAATCTATCAAAACATGAAAACCTCAAACAGTAAAACTTAAGAATGGATAATAATAATAATAAACATACACTCTAAAAGAAGCAACAACGTCACTAACTGATAGCTCGAATCTATGCATTTCTACTCATACTCCTCTGTTTCTAATTTTACTCTCAAGGAGCGAAGGAAAGCAAAGAGACAGAGCGAGAGAGAGACACTCACGATGAAGAGATCCGAGAGCTGCAGAAGACGCCATTGGAAGAAGAAGGTTTTTGGGTTGGTTGAATTTAACGCCAAAAATAGAAAATTGGGTTAGTTGAGCTAAAGATCGGTTGAAGAAGAAGATGACGGTTGGGCTACTTTAATTATTTTGAGCGGCCTTCTTCTTTGGTTACTCCGTCCGCCGCATCTACAGTACGGTCAGTTACTGTTCTTGCTAACCTGCGCCGGGATAAAAGCGTACTCTAAAATGGGTCTATCTCATTATTATTTAACGAAGGCTTTCTTATGTGCTTTTCATCTCTTATTTTAACAGTCTTTTTGCACATACATGTCAATACTCTTGAGCTATCTTCTTTGAACTTACTTGACATGGAATCAATCAACAAACAATACTGATTTGTGCGAAGGTAAAAACAATGGAAGGACCTCTCAGTATAAAACCAAACCTGAATCTTCAACAATTCAGTTCAATCATTTGTAGCAAATGAGTTTAAACTGCTACGATACAACAATACTCTCTTTGACACAAGAAGACTCAGTCATCTCATTCATTAATGATTCCTGATATACTACGATACCAAAAAAAACAAAAAAAGAGGAGATCTCCAAGGTGTTTTTGGTTCTGTTCGTTTCCTAAACATGTCTTCTATTCTTCTTGTTTCAAGCATGCTTCAGGTAGTCTAAAGCTTAGACAAAACATCGCCTGCAGTGTACAAAAATATTCAAGCTCAGGAACTAGAGAAGATCTCTCTTTTGATAATGTACCAAAAATCATTCAAGCTAAAAGAAAAACAGATTAGTGGGATCTTACCTTGTTTGGAGCTACATCTCTGACCTTGTGGAAGACTGGATCTTCTATATGGAACTTCAAAGCAGTTTCAGCTTCCTTTAAAATGTCACACAAGCTGTATTTTAGATTTCAAGGCATGCCAAAAAATGCTACCACTTTGGTATAAAATATATGATAGTGAAGAAAACAAAACTAAGCAGGATGGACTGGTTTATACTTACTGCAATTATAGACTCTGTGGTTTCGGTTGCACGAATGAAACAATAGCAATGAATTAAAGGAAGAGGTCCTTTCCAATACTTCCTTTGAATAACATTACTAAAAGAATCTGCAAAAACAATTACAGAGCTTATATGCATTAGTAAAATAAAAATGAAAAAACAGATGAGTTCCTTTTTTATTACTTAACTAGAATTGAAGAACAAATCACACACATATAAGCCTTAAAACATGATGCATCTCCTACTTATATTGATCCTGGTCCTAATTAACTTGCTAATGTGGAATGTAGTTAATGAAACTCTCTTTTCACATAAACTAAACAGCATCACAATGTAAACCATGAACCAGTATACTGAATCAAGATCATTATTTCGTGAGCTGCAATTTCTTACGTAAAAGTCTAAGACTAGTCCCAAATTTCACATACCTATAAACTCCAAGGCAGAAGCTGGAAGGTTCATGATAATATGGTCGATATGTTCCCATGGCTTTGCAATTGGAAGCAATGTTTGTCTCAACCTCTTATTTGCATGTCCTTCTTTACTCTTGCAGTCTTTTCCTACCCCATTTTCTGCACTCAATAAAATACTTGTGAATTGTGATGATCCCCAAGGCAATATTTAGAAACAGAATGTCTTAGAAAATCTTCTGAGACTTTCCGTACCTGTCTCTGTAATACCAGAGGGTTTCTTAATTGCACCAAGAGCCTCATTTATGGTTGCATTGGATTCATGTATCTCCTCTCCACTAATTCCAGCATTTTTATCTTCCAAATTAGTCTCCGCTATGGTTAAGCACAGTAAAGAGAACCCACCATTAAAAGTTATTCTTTATGCCAACTATAATGCAAAAAATATAGTTTAAATCAAAAGAACTACCTCCTCGACTAACGACTGCTTCCTTTGTTATATCATCAGCCACTGATTGCAAATTACCCTCACAAGTTGACACCGTCATCAACTGAGAGAAAAATTTACGAGCATCCATATTGTGCACACAAATCAAATCATCAACCTTATTGAATTTTGCATTGATCTTCAAGTACCGAACACTGTCTGGATTTAAATCATTTGCATAAACGAAGCATCCTTTTTGTGCAGCTGGAATAGCAAAAGGCCCAATACCAGCAAACATATCACACACGGTTTCTCCAGGTTTAAACAAAGATGAAAGCCGCATGTGCTCATGCTCCAATCTAGAATTCCAATATACCAAGCCATAGTCCAGCTTAAATCTTGCCCCATATTGTTTCACTTCTGTTTCCATATCATTTTCCCCAGCCAGCACTTCAAACTTTGGAACTCGAAACTCATTACTGATAGTCCCAACTTTATTCACAATTGTCTTGATTCTTGGATAATTTTTCTAGAAATATAGAAGACCACCAGAAGGTTAGATGCATTTGCTGTAATGAGACGAGATGCAATTATCAAAAAAAAAAAAATGATATCATGAAAAGAACATCAAAAACTTACATCATAGATAACCTTTGCTATAACATCTTTGAATGGAAGGAGCTCATCATGTAGATTTAAGTGGGCAATATGACCTGCACGTAGTAAGCAAAGATATGTTGGTTCTCTTGAGAGAGGATTCATAATACTTGAAAACATAGCAAGAAAATGTACCCAATTAGTCTTTAGGTTGCAGACTGGATAGAAATGACTTATAACAAATGCACACAAAATTGCTAGATCATGCCACCAGAGCTTTTTAATCTAGGTTGTTGAGTTAAAAAAGAAAGCAGAAATTTAGTACTTAACTATTGTTTCAAAAGATGAAGGTATATCCACTCCATCTGGCAGAATCTGCTTCAATATGTGATCTGCGAGAAAAGATTGATATCAGAAGGTTTCATATTACCTAAACAGTATAAGGACTTAACGAAACAAGAATCAAGGCTAATAGAACCAAAAAATCGTTAAACCATTTAATAGCAATAACCAGATAAATGGGGCAAATGTCAGGGTACCACAAACCATTTGGCAAAGAAAACGAACCAACAATAATTAAAAGCAAATGGTAAGCAACTTTAATCATACATATGTACAAAAAGTCTTTAAAAGCTTTAGATTAAAGAGCACAATAGAAGATTGTGACAAACAGAACATAAAGGATAGCAAGCAGAAAAATTAGCTCTTCAAAACGTCCTGTTAATTCCAAAATAGAAACGGTAATAGAAAGAAGCTTCCTAATGAATTTGTTGTCTTACCTGCACTCCAATAGGAATACCCAAGAGAAACCGAATGAGGAACAACTTCAAGTTCACTTAGTTTCTTAATCTGGTTAAGTTTATCCTCCGGTATCTCCGACAAATCTGTCCTATAACAAAGAAAAACTTGGTTAATACGAATAATCCCACTATTTCCTAGACACATTCCCCAGATGAAAAATTAACTCTCACCAGCACTTTTAACGTTTTCAGACAATATCACCAAACGAGTCTTCTCACAGGTAGGATCTTCAGTGATGGGCTTAATTCGTGGCATGTTGAGCATGTACCTACAAGTTATCAAACCAAGTAACTTCCTTTACATCAGTAAGAACACAGAAACACACTACAAATATGCAATGGCTGCTTTACTCAACTTTCTCATTGAAGTTTTGGATAAAAAATGGTAACGGAAGCAAACAAATAACTGAAAGTCATATGATCAGTAGCTCAATTAATTTGAGTTATTGAAGAAGAAACGTACCCATCGAGAATGCGAGTTGCACTTTTACAGAGTTCACGCGGAATTCTAAGAGCCCACAACTTGAGATCGACATCGAACTTGCTTTCATCAAACATGGTGCTTACGGTGTCGTTTTACAATGTTCCAAGTATCCAAAAGACAAGATGAGAAAAGTAGAAACAACCGAGTGAAGAAATCGGCGGAAGGAGAAGAACGAACCACCAGATGACCAGACCCGTGGCGTCCGTCAGTGAAGCCGTCAAGGTTTTAGTCGTGCGCTCTCGGTATTTTAGGGTTTGATTTAAAATAAAATAAAATAAAATAAAAATTGATCTAAAAAAAAAAGGCAAAAAGAGGAATCGAACCGGCGACTTTGAGGTTTTGGGCCGGCTCAACCTTATGGTCAGACTCAGGCCCTAAAATATCTAATCTCCACGAGCTCTGATTCAGAACTACACAACTCTTGAGTTTTTGGTTCACACTTGCGGATCCGAAACCTCACGACCAGATCAGCCGCACCCAACCGCACGCGCCACCGCAATGTCAACTCCACCGACGCTACCTGTCACAAACCAGCCAGCTGTTCAATCTCAGCCACCAATCAACACACCTGCTTTCCGTACTTTCTTCTCACGCCTCTCCACCTCGATCCGTGATGGCTTGTCACAGCGTCGTCCATGGACGGAGCTCGTCGATCGGAGTTCCATGGCTCGTCCTGAATCTCTCACCGATGCCTTGTCCCGGATCAGGAAAAATCTCGCCTACTTCAAGGTTAACTACGTCGCCATCGTCTCCCTCGTGCTCGCCTTTTCGCTTTTCTCTCATCCTCTCTCCCTTCTCGTCCTCCTCGGTCTACTAAGCGCGTGGATGTTCCTTTACCTATTCCGGCCATCAGATCAGCCATTGGTTGTCTTCGGTCGCACTTTCTCTGATCGAGAGACGTTGCTTGCTCTTGTGCTGTCTACGATCGTCGTCGTGTTTATGACGAGCGTTGGATCTCTCTTAACCTCTGCGCTTATGGTTGGTGTTGCGATTGTTTGCGTACACGGTGCGTTTGTGGTTCCGGATGATCTATTCTTGGACGATCAAGAGCCTGCCAATGCTGGATTACTCTCATTCCTTGGAGGTTCTGCTACCTCAGCTGCTGCAGCTGTCTCGGGGAGAGTATAAGAGCTGGATTCGATTCAGATCTCGTCAACAAACCAACCTGGAGTTGAGATGAGTATTCGTGCCTTTTAATTACAGTTGTGATTGGTAACTCGGTACTGATTTTAGGGATTTGGTGTTGTTGATTTGAATGTAGATTCGTAATGAAGCTCTACAGATTTAGAACTACGAATTTTTTGTTGCAATATCTGCTTCTTCTTGTGTTGTTTTACTCTTATGTTCAGATGTAGAAAACTCAAAGTTGATCTTTCTCTATCGTTCTCGTATTGTGCGATTCACTGTTTAACTTTCATCTCCTTTCAATCAGTTTTGTTCTCTTGTTAAATTGATCAGTAGCAGTGACTTTCAGAGCATTGTTAACCAAAATGTTCTATTTGCATTCAGAGTTCCTTAGCAGTTTAATGGAGATTAAGTGACAGAACAGTTTGATCTGGAAGCACTTAGCTAGAAAACTTAGTAGTTTCAGAATGCTATAGAGTAACTAATATTTGATTTATGTAGAGTACTAACTAGAGTGTTCTATGTGTGGTGCATGTTCCTTGTTTAAATGATCCATTTCACTGTGGCTAGTAGAGGATAGTAGCCAGTCACTTAGAGAACAGCGCTTTAGGGTAGGACTGGTGAAATTCTTTTAACAGTTGTTCCGTCATCTTCTTATTTGAGATATGTGCTATTTTCTGTGTCAATCCCCATGGAATCTTTTCCGCTTGTTAGTTTAGTGTTCATAGGCTCATAGCTGTTACATTGCTCGTATAGTGGCTACTTTTTCTCTAACTGCAGTTATCTCCTAGTTTTGCTCACATGTTTGGTGATTTGAAGTGAGAATCTATTATGCTTTATGGGTGGGATAGATATGATTGTCTTGCTTTCCCTTTTCTGAAGCTTTATCAGATGGCCAAAATTAAGTATCTAATTTCGATCCAGCTGTGTGGATCATATGGTCGGCAAGTCGGATTCATGATATAAATCTTAACTTGGCATTATTGTTTGCTACCAAAAGAAAGGTTAAGAATATGAAAAAGAAGGGTAACAATTTGTCTGCCAAACTAGAATCAGTCTGCAATTTGCTCATAGTCCCACATTTGGGAATATAGCACTTACTGTTAAAGGGATTTGGTGAACACAAGGTGATCCGATTAAAAGAGTAGGGTGTTGCTAGTTGGTTTATTGCTTGCTCGAGGTTGATGGTTATTCGTTTGTGTATTGTTAACCTTACGAGATTGTTTAGACTAATATTTTATGTGCTTAAAAATTGGGCAATCTGGTATAGTTTTGGCCTTCAATTCCCACTGGTCAAAGAAGATTTTAAGGAGAACCCACTTCTGTCTAATTGGTTTAGCAACAGCTTTATCAGCTTGATAAAACGATTCGGCCAAACTTTATGCAAGAATGATACCGAGACCCGAGACGAGCAAGTCTTGTGGTATAGCATTTTATAGTATATGACATCATTGAGTTTAAGGTAAGAGGGTATCTCTAGAATTTTTATTCTTGTTAACCATAACAGATGACGACATGTTAATTGGTCATTCTGATCTAGAGATTCAAATCTAAAGAGTAAACCCAGCGGTACGCGTGTACCAACCAATCAGCAACTATCTTGAGTATTAAAAAAAAAAAAAAAAAAAAAAACAAAGATCAATGTCGACAATAACATAATAATAACCTCGTACGGCACACACCATTCTCCTCTTTTTCTTTTTAATTGTGAAGATGGGTAAAGTTTCACTTTCAAGTTTCAAAGTCGTGTGTCTTCTTCTTCTTAAACTACCTTTTACTAGTTCCCAATTTAGAGGGGCACTATAGTCATTAAGTATGGGCTTCACTAGTGTGAGTGATCCATGGCTTGTAGGTCCCAGCAAAATATAGCCGTTAGGAGAAGAAGTGAAGGAGCGGTCCATTGTCCGTGTCCATAAGGGCAGCTCCGGCGCACTAAACGAAGCTGGTCTGCAAAACGAAAAACAAAAAAGAAGTTTAAAATACTGTATGTTGTCTGCTTTATTTTTGTACTTTATTCAGTTCAGACCAACTCTACTTTGATCTCTTTCTTTAGATTTGGAATAAAATTAAATAATGTTGACCTCACATACAAACTACTAGCTAACAGATTTTTTTTTTTAATCTAAAAAATCGCAAAAGTTACAAAATAACCGAGTAAATTTGAATGTAACTAATATTATTAGTGGTTCAAATTTGAATCCTGATAAACTACTCTTTGACAAAATCAAAGATTTTGGTTTTCTAATAATTTTTTTTCTTTGTCAGAACCAACATTGTTTGTATTGTGATTGATGATTTTATCGTTTTTGATACTAATAAAACCAACCTTTATGCATTCAACAAGACCTACAAAATCCTAGAAAAAAATAAGTGGTTCCAAATTCCCAATGACATTTAGTAGTAGTAGTAGTAATAATAATTTACAAACACCGTTAAACAACATGACATGAGAGCAAGAGTGACCAAAACCCATCGAACAAAACAAAGTGTTTTCAAACACTAATTAATTAATACAAATAAATGAAACTAGCCGTTGGAGGCTCATTTAGTATTATAGGCAAAGAAGCAGAGAGCCACTGTTCTCACCCCCCAACCTCTTATTGCCATCACCTGATCTTTGTCTCCCCCTTCTCTCTCTCTCTCTCTCACTAGAAGATAAAAGAAACACTCATCAAGATTCTCTCTCTCTCTAAGATGGTCACGTGCTGTGTTGTTCTTTCCCAACGAAACCCATCTCTCTCTTTACAAAACTCTTTCAATTCGAAATTCTTTCTCTGTTCCATCCTCCTCAAAGCTACTATTAACTCATAAATTATCTCAAAGCTTCTTCTTCTCTCTTCTTCTAATGGAGTTTCTTACCCAAAACAAAGCTCTCTTTGATTTCAGTTCTTTAAGTATGATCAACACCACCATTGATCAACCCAAGGCTTCACTTCGAAGCCGATTTCTCCTTCACCTAATCGTGTTCCTCATCTTCTTCGTTCCTCCCAGCTCAAGCCAAGCCTGGGACGGTGTAGTGATCACACAAGCTGATTACCAAGGTCTTCAAGCAGTTAAGCAAGAGCTGATTGATCCTAGAGGATTCTTGAGAAGCTGGAACGGTTCTGGATCCAGTGCTTGCTCTGGTGGCTGGTCTGGAATCAAATGTGCTCAAGGTCAAGTCATTGTGATTCAACTTCCATGGAAGAGTCTTGGAGGTAGGATCTCTGAGAAAATAGGACAGCTTCAAGCTCTTCGTAAGCTTAGTCTTCACGACAACAATCTTGGAGGTTCGATTCCAATGTCATTGGGACTCATTCCTAATCTCAGAGGAGTCCAGCTTTTTAACAACCGTCTCACTGGCTCTATACCTGCTTCTCTCGGTGTTTCACGTTTCCTTCAAACGCTTGATCTCAGCCATAACTTGCTCTCTGAGATTATCCCACCGAATCTTGCTGATTCTTCTAAGCTTCTTAGGCTTAACCTCAGTTTCAATTCACTCTCTGGTCAGATCCCAGTGAGTCTCTCTCGTTCTTCTTCTCTTCAGTTTCTTGCTCTTGACCATAACAACCTCTCTGGTCCTATCTTAGATACTTGGGGTAGTAAGTCTCTTAGTCTTCGTGTCTTATCTCTTGATCACAACTCTCTCTCTGGTCCATTCCCATATTCACTCTGCAACCTAACTCAGCTGCAAGAGTTTTCCTTTAGTCATAATAGGATCCGTGGAACCCTACCTTCAGAGATTAGCAAACTCACTAAGCTTAGAACAATGGATATTAGCAGTAACAGTATAGGTGGCAAGATCCCTGAAACTATAGGAAACATTTCTTCTCTTACACATCTGGATTTGTCTCAGAACAAACTTACTGGAGAGATTCCTATTTCGATTTCTGATCTGAATAGCCTTGGCTTCTTTAATGTCTCTTATAACAACTTATCGGGTCCTGTTCCTACTCCCTTGTCCCAAAAGTTCAATGCCTCCTCTTTCGTCGGAAACTTAGAGCTTTGTGGATACAGCGTTTCAACGCCATGTCCAACTCTTCCCTCACCGTCTCCTGAAAAAGAAAAGAAATCATCTCACAGGAATCTGAGTACCAAAGACATCATCCTCATTGCTTCTGGAGCACTCCTCATAGTCATGCTTATCCTTGTATGTGTTCTATGTTGCTTGCTGAGGAAGAAAGTCAATGAAACAAAACCTAAGGGCGGAGAGGCTGGACCTGGAGCTGCAGCCGCGAAGACCGAGAAAGGAGGGGAAGCTGAAGCTGGAGGTGAAAACGGAGGGAAGCTGGTTCATTTTGATGGGCCAATGGCGTTTACTGCAGATGATCTTCTGTGTGCAACAGCAGAGATTATGGGAAAAAGCACTTATGGAACAGTTTACAAAGCTACACTTGAAGATGGAAGTCAAGTTGCAGTGAAGAGATTGAGAGAAAAGATCACCAAAAGCCAGAAAGAGTTTGAGAATGAGATTAATGTATTGGGAAGAATCCGGCATCCGAACCTCCTTGCACTTAGGGCTTACTACTTAGGCCCCAAGGGAGAGAAGCTTGTTGTCTTCGATTACATGTCTAGAGGAAGTCTAGCCACATTCCTCCATGGTAAGTTTGATAGTTTCTTTTGGTAGAATAGACTCAAAGTTTTGTACTTTTGCTAAGATATTAACATTTTACAACTCTGTTTGAAATTGCAGCAAGAGGACCAGATGTTCATATCAATTGGCCTATAAGGATGAGTTTAATAAAGGGAATGGCTCGTGGCTTGTTCTACCTTCACACGCACGCAAATATCATCCACGGAAACTTAACATCAAGCAATGTACTTTTGGATGAGAACATCAACGCCAAGATCTCAGATTACGGTCTTTCAAGGCTAATGACAGCAGCAGCAGGATCAAGCGTGATTGCAACAGCTGGTGCGTTAGGTTACAGAGCACCTGAGCTCTCTAAGCTGAAGAAAGCCAACACGAAAACCGATGTGTACAGCCTCGGTGTGATCATATTGGAGCTTTTGACAGGTAAATCACCGAGCGAGGCCTTAAACGGTGTGGATTTGCCTCAATGGGTTGCAACAGCGGTTAAAGAAGAGTGGACTAATGAGGTTTTCGATTTGGAGCTGTTGAATGATGTGAACACAATGGGTGATGAGATTTTGAATACACTGAAACTGGCATTGCATTGTGTTGATCCAACACCATCAACAAGACCTGAAGCTCAACAAGTCATGACACAACTCGGAGAGATCAGACCTGAAGAGACAACAACAACAACATCTGAACCGTCGTTGATTGATGTTCCTGAAGCTTCTGCTTCTACAAGCCAATAGAAAGAAAGAGTGGAGATTTTTGGTAGTTATTGGAATGTTGTAATAGTAGAGATTTTGCAATTCTTTAATTCTTCCAAGTAGTTTGTTTTTTTATTTCTTTGTTCGTTTCAGTGTTTTGAATCATTTGCGTCATCAGTTTGTGTGTGTAAATAGTGTAAACTGGCCATGTTTCTTCTCTTTCACCAAGCCGTTTCCTCCGTCTTTTGAGCATTAGTGAAAAATTCGATTTGGGTTTCAAGAAGGTAACTTACAAGATATGAGATTCAACCATCTACAGTTGAAGTGTAAGTAAGTTTGGAATGGGCACATACACTGAAAAGAAGAGAACATTATCTAACCAAATACCAAAATGAATCTTTGTATAAGAATGAAATGCTCAACACAACTTATAGCCAAAACAGTGAAACACAAACAAAGTTGGCAGAGAAGTATAATCCCCTAACTTAGGAAAACATCACGTGCTGAGAATTCTACTACATCTTACACAATGAATCATAATGCACTTGCCCCACCAGTCACAGTGATATTTGTTTTTTTTTTTCGTCTTGTCACATTGATACTTACACAATTAATTATTAAAAAAAATAAAAATAAAAATTGTACATATTATTTAGTTTCAAATCTTTTAATATTATTAGAAAATGTACATATTATTTAGTTTTAAATCATTTAATATTATTAAAAATGCACATATTATTTAGTTTCAAATCTTTCAATATTGTTAATATGGTAAAAATTGTACATATATATTATTAAAATGTTAAAAATCTGTTCTGCAAATCTATTAAAATCTTGATAGGTTTTGGTTGTTTTCTAATAAATTATAAAATATTATAGTAAAACTCCCTAATTTGAGAATATTCCTCTTTTTTTGTTTCTCACCAAAGAAAAATGTAAAAATTTCTTTACAGAAAAAGCCGAAAAGGAAAAATCCAAAAAACGAGAGGGCCCAAAATTACACAAAAACCGATGAGAAAATGTAAATATCTTCCAGCAAAGCGGTAGTACCACACGCCTGACACGCTCCTAAACCCAACTCTCAATCTCATCCATACACGTGTCATTCATCTACCGCCTCATCATCCATTTATAATACATCCTTCGGCCACTAATCGCCTCCTCACCCACCACAAGAACCCTTTCTTCTTCTTCTCTTCCAATATCGTTTCCACAGAGAGAGAGAGAGAGATAAAAAAAAAAGAGATGCTTCTCAAAGCTGCTGCTTCTACTTTCTCACTCTTGAACATTCATGGAGAGACTCCTCTCTTCTCTTCGGTTTCTTCTGTAAAACCCGGAAACCTCTCGTTCGCTCTCCGTGCTAGTACCAAGGGTTCATCAAGCACGTTGAGCGGCGTTGTGTTTGAGCCGTTCGAAGAGGTGAAGAAGGAACTAGATCTTGTTCCTTCTGGTCAACAGTTTTCTCTTGCTCGTCAATTGTACTCCCCAGAGTGCGAAGCCGCTGTTAACGAGCAGATCAAGTACGTCTTAGATTAGAATTCTAAATCTGTCGATTGAGTCAATTGTTTTTTTTTTTTTTTGTCTTGTCTTGTCTTGGAACACTGAGATTGATTTTGTAGCTTATTGAGTATCTGATGAATCTGGATTTTGGCGTTTGCTTGCAGTGTGGAGTATAACGCATCCTACGTTTACCACGCTCTCTATGCGTATTTTGATCGTGATAATGTTGCCCTCAAGGGTTTGGCCAAGTGAGTTTTTTTATTTATTATTATTATTGGAAACCCCTTTTGCTTAATGTTCGTTCTGTGACTCTGTGTGTTGATTTAATAAGTTGTCTCTGTTACTCAGATTTTTCAAGGATTCGAGTGTTGAAGAGCGAGAGCACGCTGAGCTGTTGATGGAGTATCAGGTCCTTTTTAGCCAACGATTTCGTTTTGTTTTTTTGTTTTTTTCATTAGCCTCCTCTATCGTCTGAGGTTTTGTTTTATATACTAACACCGTTTTGTTTAACTCGATCTACAGAACAAGCGTGGTGGGAGGGTCAAGTTACAGTCCATGGTGCTTCCTCAGACTGAGTTTGATCACCCTGAGAAAGGAGATGCTCTCTATGGTAAAGCTTATTTTTTTTTTCCCGTTTCTGAGAGATTGGTGTGATGTTATTATTATTAATATTGAAGTTTTGGAATGTATAATTTGGTGTTCCTTGTTGTTGCCAGCTATGGAGCTTACTCTCTCATTGGAGAAGCTAGTCAATGAAAAGCTCCTAAACCTGCACAGTGTAAGACCGTCTCTCTAATTCTTGTTTATGGCGTTCAAGTCATAGTTCTTGCTACTAGTTTCTTAATACAATTTGGTATTTGAATAATGTGTTGGTCAACAGGTGGCTTCCAAGAACGATGATGTCCAGTTGGCAGATTTTATTGAGAGTGTGTATCTGAGCGAACAGGTAAAACAAAATACACAGACACGTTCTATTGTTAGTGGCAAAGATATGGGAGGTTGTGGATCTGTCAAAAATGGAATCTAATGAACTTAAAAAATAACATTCGCAGGTGGAAGCTATTAAGAAAATCTCAGAATATGTTTCTCAACTTAGGAGACTCGGCAAAGGACATGGTAACCTATTTGTTTAATCAGTTTTAAAACTAATATAAAACACATTCGTCCACTTCGTGCCTCACACTTTGTGTTTTTTTTTTTTTTTTCTGTATACAGGAACATGGCATTTCGATCAGGAGCTTCTGCGTGCTGCTTGATCGATTTTTTAGCTGTAATCTCGCAGTTTGGTTTAACTTTCGAGTTATTTAATATCTTTGTGAGGTAGACTTGATTTAATATCTGTTCCTTTTGTGAGAGAAAACAAGCTATTATGTTTCTTGGGTTAACCTTCTTTTTATTTTCCAATATTATGTTCCTAATATATCAGTTTCCTTTAGAACCTTTCACATCAACCATTGTTTTATGATACTCTTTTATTACCGCGCATGAAAGTAGTATGTTTTAATTTCGTATTATTTAACTAAGTGGTACCAAAACATTCTTTATCCAAGAAAAATAAACATTGTGCTAATCCAATGAGATCAGTAATCAGTGTCCATACAGTCAAGATTTTATGTTATAATTGGTGTATCGTGTTTGTAAGGAAACTATCTAATGACCCACAGGCCACAACATATACCATTTAATTTGTTATTTCGTCAATTTAATACGATGTTCTTGAAAACAATTTTATAATATCTTGTATAATATCGTGTACGCGGTATAATATATTTCACATGTATAAAATATTCAGGATAGACATCATCGACTTGGAATCGATGAACTTAAGATTGAGGAATGGTAAAAAATTAGTTGATAAAGTCCGGATGTCACACATGTATAAGGAAGCCAATAGCCTCGGCCTTGCGGACGGATTGGCGAACTATGCTTTTAGTTTATCTTTAGGTTTTTATGCTTTTAATAATGCTCTATCGTGTATTGAAACTTTGTTGCAAGAGGATGTAATGGGACATGCGTGTCTTAGAGGTGTAGCATGTAATTTTCGTTTAAATTTCAATAATACTGGCTGGTAAGTTCTCTCTCGGTCCCTTACCAAAAAAAAAAAGTCTGATACATGTCATGGGCGTAGTGTCTCTAGAGTCTAGACCATCCAGCTCCACCAGTACAGTAGTAATCTATTTCATGTTTACGTTTAGAGTTACCAATATTAAGTTAGAAGGAGAAAACAAACAACAAGCCCGTCTAGCTCAGTTGGTAGAGCGCAAGGCTCTTAACCTTGTGGTCGTGGGTTCGAGCCCCACGGTGGGCGACTATTGGTAGCTTTATTTTTTTATCAGACAGCTTTTGGTACTTTCCTAGTTTCGACTTGAACGTCTGAAGTGAACTAAAGGGAAAGCTTTTTGTAATTGTTTCTAAGATGATGAAGAAGACACATGAGGATGAGCTTTTGTATTATGATTTACATTTGTAATCTTGTCTGATGTGTTCTTTATTTAACAACCAAATGACTTTATAGTTAAAGCAATTTGTTCACAATCAAATTAATCTACAAGACTAGTAGACTACAACTAAGCAATTCGTTCACACGAAGTTATATATTTAATTTATGAGAGGCAATTTTGATAGCGTTGGTCCTTCTATTGAGACAATTGACAGACACAAAGGCAAATGCTCCTTAAACTGACCGGTTTAAATATAGGAAGATTTTCCGGTTTAAACCAATTTCACCTTTTGTACCCTATTCTCATCCACTAACTTGCACATCAAACTATACAATTATCGTAACTTCATAAAAGATACTATAAGATTACTTTCCATATCTCACAATTCACATCACGTCAGAGCAAGTAATGGCATGACACATGTCTTATATTATTTATTTATTGCCAATCTTGTTTTCTATATTTAGCTCTTTACACATAAACTACAATATCTCTCTTCTCTTCATTTTCTCAAGATCGATCAGAGTAACTCTCTCTATTGTATTGTGTGGAAGAAACAGAAGAAAGAAATGATCAAGAACACAGAGAACTCTCAGGTCTCTGTGTTCTCTCACTCGTGCTCGTATCAGTCACGATCCTTCTCTTAACCAATGACACCATCGATCTCTTCCCTTACTTGTCTCTCTCTAATCTCCGTCGATCTTCTCTCTCCAACATCCCCACCGCCACACCAATCTCGAGTCCCACCAACGACGACTCATCATCTCCTCCGGAACCACCGGTTAATCAGACCCGAGTCGATGATCATCCGATTGATCAAGGTTTGGAATTGGATTGGCGTAAAGAAGACAAAGAATGGAATGTGAGTTTGAAGGTGGATTGGAAGAGATGTGAGAGTCCAGATTACATACCTTGTTTGGATAACACGAAAGCTATCAAGAAACTCACGTCGAAGAGGAACATGGAGCACAGAGAGAGACATTGCCCTGAGCCTGCGCCTAAATGTTTGGTTCCTTTGCCACAACGCTACAAAGTTCCTCTTCCTTGGCCTCAGAGTAGGGACATGGTGAGAGACTCGTTTCTATTTTTTCGGTAAGATATTTTCTTTTGTTACGGTTTCTTTGGTTCTTGCAAAAAAGAGATAAGGTTTTCTTGGTTCTTGCTTTGTTGATTCAAAGTAGTTTAGTTATTGTGATTGCTCTGCTTTCTAAAATTCTTGTTTCTGCAGATTTGGTATGATAATGTTCCTCACCCGAAGCTTGTAGAATACAAGAAAGATCAGAACTGGGTGCGCAAATCCGGACCTTTCTTTGTCTTCCCTGGAGGTGGAACTCAATTCAAAGACGGTGTTATTCACTACATCAACTTCATACAAAAGGTTTAAAAACATATAACACATAAACCAAAACATTTGATTCAGTTTTATTGAGTTTTGGTTTTTTCTTTTTTTTGTACAGACGTTACGTGTACTTGACTGGGGGAAGAAAGTGAGAGTGGTTCTTGATGTTGGTTGTGGTGTGGCTAGCTTTGGTGGGACTTTACTTGATAAAAACGTAATCACAATGTCATTTGCTCCTAAAGACGAACACGAAGCTCCTTGGTTTTAAAAAGCGCGCCTGTGGCGCGCCATGGCGCGTTGCGCAATGATGTGAGGAGATGAGGGAAACATGACACTATGGCAAGGCGATATCCATGATGCGAGCGAAACGATGAGCCATAGCCGATGCGACCATTGCGTGAGGCGAGCGCAACATGGTTTATGGCACAAACAAGGTAAAAAATTGTTCTGTAAAATAGTAGTTTACTTATATATCAAACGTATAATGAAAAAATATTTGATTTTCTCAATAATATCTTTAATTATTGATTTTATGTAATCAAAAATCTTTGATTTGATCATTTTTTCACCCATTATATATAAGAAAACCCTAGTTTATTTAGTCTCCTCATCTCTTTTATTCACGAGTCCTAAACGTCTACAGCTTCTGCACGTCTACACGTCTACAGCTACTGCAAAAGGTAATCATCTACTAATCAAAACTGTTGTATACTTACTTGTATTTCTTAATTTCTTTTGAGATGGATTGGATTGTTTTATGCTAGTTTATTCTAAAGTTTTAATAAGTTTCAGCAGAATACCTCTTATTTTCTTTCTTTTAAACACCAAGCGCCTCATATCCATGTTGCGATGCGCCGCATGCGCCATGGCGTATGGCACATTAACAGGATGTTTGTGCCACAGTGCGCTTTGCGCGATTTAAAACCAAGCGAAGCTCAGATTCAGTTCGCACTCGAACGAGGGATTCCAGCTACTCTAGCTGTTATTGGAACTCAAAAGCTTCCTTTCCCTGATAATGCTTACGACGTTATCCATTGCGCTAGATGCAGAGTCCATTGGCACGGATACGGTTGATATACTCAATATATACATCCTTAAGTTTTTGAATCAGAGAAGTTCATTGCTTTTGTTAATACTGTTTTTGAAATGTGTTGTTGCAGGTGGTAGACCACTTTTGGAACTTAACCGAGTTCTAAGGCCTGGAGGGTTTTTTGTCTGGTCAGCTACACCGGTTTATCAACACGATGAAGGACACCGTAACGTTTGGAAAAGTTAGTATTATGATTCGTTAGTCTTATCCTGACTATGTTTTAATAAGCGTACAGAAGAAGGTTTATGAATGTTTCTGCTTTTGTGTGTGTTTTCTCTTGCAGCGATGGAGGCTTTGACTACATCAATGTGTTGGAAAGTTGTGGCTAGAACACGTTTCACAAAAGTTGGATTCGTGATTTACCAAAAACCAGATTCAGATTCTTGCTATGAAGCTCGTAAGGAAAAGGAACCACCTCTCTGCATCGAAGAAGAGACTAAGAAGAACAGTTCATGGTAATGAAATTTTTACCCTATTTTGTTTCATTTCAACAAAAAGCAGAGTTTTTGATGTCTCTTGAGTCTTGACCAATACCTGTAACTTCGAATCACAGGTACACTCCTCTGCTTACTTGTCTACCAAAAGTACCGGTCGGTTTAACCGGAAAATGGCCTTCTGTATGGCCTGGAAGGTTACACGAGACACCGGTTAGCCTCTTGACAGAACAGACTAGTGAAGAGAGATACAGAGAAGATACGAAACTCTGGTCTGGGATCATATCAGATATCTACCTAAACGGTTTAGCTATAAACTGGAGCAGGATTCACAATGTTATGGACATGAACGCTGGCTATGGAGGGTGAGACAATATTTCAATATATCAATATAGTTCACAAAGTAAGAATCTTCTGTTGCTTACTCATCTTGGTTCATAATTTGCTTTCAGATTTGCTGCTGCTCTTATAAACAAACCTCTTTGGGTGATGAATGTGATTCCTGTGGCTGGTGAAGACACCTTATCAACAATTTTCGATAGAGGTTTGATCGGGATATACCATGATTGGTGTGAGTCGTTCAATACATACCCTAGATCATATGATCTCTTGCACTCTAGTTTCCTTCTCACTAATCTTTCTCAAAGGTAAAGATTGAACTGGACTGGTTTCGTGTGTTTGGATCCAGAACAAAACTACATGTTGTTTTTAACTATGGGGTTTTGGATTTTCTCAGGTGTGAGTTGATGGAGGTGGTAGTGGAAATAGACAGAATAGTAAGACCAGGAGGGTATCTTGTGGTGCAAGACACAGTTGAAATGTTGAAGAAGCTAAATCCTATTCTTTTATCTCTCCGATGGTCAACGAATGTGTACAGAGGCAAATACCTTGTTGGCGTCAAGTCTTCGTGGCGTCCGTGAAGAGTTCTTTGACGTTTTGAGCAACGCTGTTCTTAATTTTGTTGAAGCGTAATTTTGGCTTGGAAAGTATAGGAATGAATCTAAAAGGCGAAATTATTTTTGACAAAGTGTTCTTTATTAACTAAGCTTTCAAAAGAATTGAAGTTTTATATACAAATCTTTTTTTCTCTAATATGTTTGATTTAGGATTAGGTTTTGATTGTTCATACTTGTCTACTTGATATAGAAGAAATCAAATATGGGTTGTTGGGTCTCTGGACGGTAGTTTTAATAATGGGCCTGAATCGTAATATGGGCTTAATGATGAGCCTGTTAGGGAAGGACAAAAACGACAGAACACATAGCTCTCTCTCTGTCTCATAACAAGCAAAAGCCCTAGTTAAAACCCTAGCCGTTATATAGATCTTCACTCGCATCGCCGAAGTTAAATCTACGGACGCGTTGAGAAGACGAACTTTTTTTGTGTGTTTCATCTGCAAAGGTACTTGATTTGTCGGTGAACCCTTTTCATGTTTTCTTTATGATTCTGCTTCATTTGATGAATCCAATTGTTTCTCTGTTTTTTCAATTTTGGGGGGTTTTGTATTGCGTAGAAGCACATATCGAAGGCTTGCAGATAACGTATAATCAAAAACGCCTGCGAGCTCAATATTTGTGCGATATTCTAAAAACCATCCATTTGGGATTTAAAAATAATCTCTGTGTTATAAGAACTTATCTTTTCTTATCGACAATTTGATGGGTGTGACATTTTTATATCTTGATTTCATGATTTGTTGTTTCATATGAGTTCGATATGGATCAGTTCTGAACAGTTTATTCCTTTGAATTGAGTGAATCAGGCAATAATAGAATCACACCATTGTTGTTGTTGTTTGAACAATTTGAGACCTTTTTGAGTTGCGTTTGTGGCTGTGTTGGAATGAAGAAGAGTCTATATAGGAAGTGATCTTTGTATAGGGTTTTGAGCTTCAGATCCATGGTTTAGTTCATAGTTTGAGTTTCTGAATCATAACTTTTGTTATTTACAGGATTAGTGAAACCTGAGAGAAAATGGCGAACCCAAAAGTCTTCTTTGACATCTTGATTGGGAAGATGAAGGCAGGGCGTGTTGTAATGGAGCTATTCGCTGATGTAACACCAAGAACAGCTGATAATTTCCGTGCTTTGTGCACAGGAGAGAAGGGAATTGGGAAAGCAGGGAAGGCATTACACTACAAAGGCTCAGCCTTTCACCGTATCATCCCAGGATTCATGTGCCAAGGTGGAGATTTCACCCGTGGGAATGGAACTGGAGGTGAATCGATATACGGGGCTAAGTTTGATGATGAGAACTTCAAGTTGAAGCACACTGGTCCAGGGATTTTGTCCATGGCTAACTCTGGTCCAAACACAAATGGGTCTCAGTTCTTCATTTGCACTGAGAAGACATCGTGGCTTGATGGGAATCACGTTGTCTTTGGGAAAGTTGTTGATGGTTACAATGTGGTGAAGGCAATGGAGGATGTTGGATCTGACAGGGGAAATACTTCTGAACCAGTTGTGATTGAAGATTGTGGTGAGCTCAAGAACCCAAGTTCGTAAGTTTTAAACACGTTTGGGTTGATCTTGACTGTTGTGAAGTGGAGACTGCAGCATCAGAGATAGTTAAGATCAATCTAATTGCTATATGCAAAGCACTACTACTTAGGTTATGACAATTATCATATGAACCTTTTAGTAAGTGATTCATCCTTTTAAGTTTTTATAAAAAAACTATGTATGAGTGTGGATGGATGGATGATAATAATGGTAAATTTCTTTATTGAGTCATTTGGTTTTGGTTTTTTCAAGTTTTCCAATCTATTATGATGAACTGTTTCATGTTTTGGTATTAGTTATGTATAAGCCAAACTCTCTCAACTCTCTTAGGGGATTCACTTGCGACTTTCACTGAAAGCTATAGAACTGCTGACTTTTCAAAATGGGCGGATTTATACATGCATATAACTAGATAAGACTAGGGGGTCTTTCGCTTTTGCCGGATCTAGAGAGATACTACGAGTCCTCCGTCCCAGATTCCATCGCCGCGGCCATCTGGTTCACCGGTACTACCAAAAAGTCTCATGCTTACATTACTGTTATTGATGGTTTGATCTCCTCGTGCTCTGCCATGGTCATGTGGGAATTGTTCTTTTTATCCAGTGAAAACAAGTATTTTCTCACATTTCTTTGATTAGTTTCCGTTTGTAGTTAAAGTTTCAGCTTAAAAACTCCAACCACCAGTTTGTCATTGCAATTCATGCTATTTTTGTTACTAAAAGTCAGACTCCCACCAGCCCATCATAATAACGAAACCAATGACTAATTGCATGAGAGAAAAAGTCAGAATGCTTCATTATTAGTATTAAGAAAAGAAAGATGTATTTATTTTCAAGTCAACAAATTAGGTCCGCTTACATTAAGGATCATGTGCAGCCTCTTCACTTTTAAGGACAAAATCTAGCATGGAATATATATTGTACTCCCTATAATCTTTGGACTTAAATGTGCCAGAAAACAAAAGAAGCCAAAGCCAGCCACCATCGAATAAGACTTTGCCATAACCGTGAGAGATATGGTTCTTTATAAAAAATGTTGTTTATACTCCAAAAGACTTTGTCTTATATATATAGCGTATGGACATAATCATTTTTTTTTTCATTAGCCCCAATAGATAAAGAAGCAGTTAAATCTTTCTTATACCAGTTCAACAAATATAATCTTGCGCTGTAATGGATTTTCATAATTTCCGATTATTATCTCATTTTATTCTCGTCGCAGTTTTCATCTTCCACGACTCATGTTATTCCGACGAAGGTACAATTGTTAGTTTCCTAATTTTATCAATCATTCAACTTATGATTTCTTTTTTTCGGTTATACCTATAGTATACTGATATGATCTCCAACTTATGTTTTCGTGAAGCTGGAAACTATAGATTTATGAAAGATGCAGCATCAGCACCAAATTTGTCTCACTTCGACTATATAGTAGTTGGAGGAGGAACCGCCGGATGTGCATTAGCTGCAACGCTCTCTCAAAACGCTACCGTGTTAGTCCTCGAACGCGGCGGTTCCCCTTACGACGACCCAACCGCGACAGACATCGGTAACTTCGCAAACACACTCTTGAACACAACACCAAACTCTTGGTCGCAGCTATTCGTCACCGAAGACGGCGTCTACAACTCACGCGCTCGCGTGCTCGGTGGAGGAACCGTTATAAACGCGGGATTCTACTCGCGTGCGGAAGAAGATTTCGTGGCGGAAGCAGGATGGGAGAGAGACGAGGTCGAAGCGGCTTACGAGTGGGTCGAGAAAAAAGTGGTTTTCGAACCGCAGGTTAAAGGATGGCAATCGGCGTTTCGAGATGGTCTTTTAGAGGCTGGAGTCACTCCTTTCAATGGTTTCACGTACGAACATGTCGTTGGCACCAAAATTGGTGGTACCATATTTGACCCGGATGGTCATAGACACACCGCGGCTAATTTGTTGGAGTATGCTAATCCGGATAAGATTGTTGTCTACTTGCATGCTTCTGTCCATAAAATCCTCTTCACTACCAAAGGTATTTGACTATTAATTGATTATAAAATACAGTTCTTTTTTGTAAGAGAGAGGGACGTTGCTGGCCAAAAAATAAGAAACCAATAAAAGAGAGAGACGTAGCTTACACGTAATCAAACTTTTATTTTTTTAATCATTTGTGTTTGTTAGTTGAAAATACGTCTTTTTAAGCATATATATTATACGCAGTAAGGAGAGACATTATTGTTAGATATTGACTAGAGCATGGTTATAATATTTAATTTTAATATAATTGGACAGGTAATGGGAGGCCCAAAGCATATGGGGTGATATTTCAAGATGCAGGTGGAGTGTACCACACGGCAGAATTGGGAACGCAAGATTCAATAATGAATGAGGTGATCTTATCAGCTGGTGCCATTGCGAGCCCGCAGCTACTGATGCTGAGTGGTGTAGGCCCTGCAGCCCATCTTGCAGCGCATGGGGTGAATCCAGTCATTGTAGATCACCCAATGGTGGGGCAAGGGATGGCTGATAACCCGATGAACCCGGTGTTCATCCCTTCTCCTGAACCCGTAGAAGTGTCTCTTGTACAAGCTGTTGGGATTACCAAGTTTGGTAGTTATATCGAAGGTGGAAGTGCGTTAAGTCTGTCTATTAGTTTGACCCGTAGCTTCTTAGATGGTGTTTTGAATCTTGTTAAAAAGGTATAATCAATTAATCTTGTTTTGAAATTGTTATAACACAAGACTAATTCCATATCCTATTTTTGTATAATGTTTCTTATGCAGACAAAACTTCGTACTCTATCCATCTCAACATTTTTAAATTCTTTGGATCTTCGCTTGAACGTGGCGACAAAAGCGGGTGTGATCATCCAAAAAGTGAATGGACCGCTCTCGAGAGGTCACTTGGAGTTGCGAAATACAGATCCAGATGATAACCCCTCAGTGACATTCAACTACTATCAGAATCAAGAAGATTTGAACAAATGTGTTGAGGGACTTAGTACCATTATTAAAGTGATAGAATCGAAAGGGTACTCCAAGTACAAGTACCCTGGATCGAGTGGGCGTGGATTATTAAATCTCATTCTTGCCCTTCCCACCAATCTAAGGGCAAGACACATAACCTCGGCGTTCGATTTAAAACAGTTTTGTAAAGATACCGTGATGACTATATATCATTACCACGGAGGTTGTCAAGTAGGGAAAGTGGTCGACAATGATTACAAAGTATTAGGGATTGATGCTTTGAGGGTCATCGATGGTTCCACGTTTCTCAAGTCTCCAGGGACTAATCCCCAGGCCGCGATCATGATGCTCGGAAGGTACGTAAACACATGCAAAGACCAATCGATACAAATGATATAAATATGTTTTAATTGTAAAATTTATGGAGAATTGTAATGTGTAGGTATATGGGTCAGAAAATTCTTCGAGAGAGGACGGCTTTCTGAAGAAACATGAGATTTTAAAATTTAAATATACTAAAAAATCATTATTAAGGAAAAAAATATTTAGTTCTTTTCAATTCTACAAATTAGGTCTTCTTTTCAAAGGGACAATTGTGCAGCTTGGTCATTTCTTCATGCAAATGCAGAGAAACTAAAAAGGAACCGAAAAGGATAACAAAATCTTTGAATTATGATGTATGGTTGGAAAAAAAAAATATGGATACAATTAAAACGTGTATGATAAGGACCGTGGGGTAACATTAACTATATATATTAATTGTTATATAATAAAAACAAAGTCTAACATGTAAGATATATAATAATATCTATATTATTATTTTTGAAGTTCGCCGTTGAAGGTTTGATTATTTAATTTGTTTTATTTACAACACTAATCCCTAAAACAATTCCATAAATAACATTGCAGAGAAACTCAAATACTAAACTTTCTTAAATTGACCAACATTTGATACATTTATTGCCATAAAATCTTAACAACATCTATACATTCCCATTTTTCCAAAAACAATTCTACCCAATAAATTTTTAACCCATTAAATCTCCAAAACTATTTTTATGGATGCTAGAATCTCTCAAATTTAAATGACATACAACAGATTTTCCATAACAAAAGTTTACAATCTCCATAATTATATTAACATTAATAAATTTCCTAAACCGAAAATCCAATTTTAGAATGTTTTAAAACCAATATTCACAAATATTTAAATTTAGCAAGAAAACATACATTTAAATCAGTATATATTTTATTTAGAAACTGAATATTGTTTGGTAATAATATAAACAACTAAAAATGGAATACAATTAAATTTCGCTTTTATTGGTCTCGATAAAAGACTCTTTCTTCATCAAGCATATTTAGATATATAAATATCAACTTCAAAAAGTATACAAAACATCTACAACCTCATATCTAAAAGAGACATGACTGCAACATTTAGTTTTTTGAGAGATGTCCGTCCTTACAAGACGGCGTGGAGGGTGCAAGTGAAAGTCCTTCAAGCAGCACTGCGGAAACCTTGGAGCTGATCTTGGCACTGTAAGAATCACACAAAAACATAATTTCTATTTTTCTCTTTTATTATTCACATGAATCTTACTATGCTGTTTTAATCATTTCAGGTAATGAAAATCCACACATCAGTCAAAAAAGACATGGTTACACGGTATGTTTGATTATTTTTTTTACGCAAAAACTTTTTGATTATTATTTTTTTGCAAAAACTTATTTTAATTTTGGTGAGACGGGTTAGCATTAATCCCATATAGAGAGTTAAGTGGAATTGTTTTTCTTTTTTAAACATTTTTAGATGTGTACCACAAGATAAATATATTACTAGACTATACATATGCAACACAAGTTAAAACCTTGAAAACACTACAAAAATCTTATACTTTGAATACTTATATCAAATACCTGTAAAATTTTATATTTTTAAAATTAATAAAATAATAATAAAATAACAAATAAATACAATATTAATATTAAAATTTTAAAATTAAAAATATTGTCCCGCGGTACACCTCGGATTAAATCCTAGTAATTATACTATAATCTATGGACGTAAAGGTGCCAGCAAATTAAGAGGCTGAAACTAAAACTTAGTCGAAAAAGTATGAGATCCTTCTCTTGGGTTTGTTTATAAAAACCACTGGTTTTTGCCTCAAAAAGATAAAAGAACAAAACAAATCTATAATCTTACACTAAAATGGATTTTCATATTTTCCGATTTTTTCATTTAATACTCGTCGCAGTTTTCATCTTTCACGATTCATGGTGTTATTGCGATGAAGGTACAATAATTACTTCCCCTTACTAACCAACCATTCAATTATGTTGTTCTTTTTTGTTTTCCGGTTATCTCTGTTGCTAATACTAATTCCTAACTTTATGAAAATTTTGGTTATCTTTAAGCTGGAAACTATAGTTTTATGAAAAATGCAACATCAGCACCAACGTTGTCTCACTTCGACTACATCATCATCGGAGGAGGAACCGCCGGATGTGCATTAGCCGCAACGCTCTCTCGAGACGCCACCGTTTTAGTACTCGAACGCGGTGGGTCTCCTTACGACAATCCAGCTGCCACAGACATTGGGAACTTTGCAAACACGCTCTTAGACGTAACTCCAAACTCATGGTCGCAGCTCTTCGTCTCAGAAGACGGCGTCTACAACTCACGCGCGCGCGTGCTCGGTGGAGGGACTGTGATAAACGCGGGATTCTACTCGCGTGGGGAAGAAGATTTTATGAAGGAAGCAGGATGGGACAGAGAAGAAGTCGAAGCGGCTTATGAATGGGTCGAGAAGAAGATGGTATTCGAACCGCCGGCTAAAGGATGGCAATCGGCGTTTAGAGATGGGCTGTTGGAGGCTGGTGTGAGTCCAAACAATGGTTTCACGTTTGGACATATCAATGGGACCAAATTTGGTGGTACGATATTTGACCGGGATGGTCATAGACACACGGCAGCGAATTTGTTGGAGTATGCTAATCCGAATACGATTGTTGTCTACTTGCATGCTTCTGTCCATAAAATTCTCTTCACTACTACCAAAGGTATAATTAATACTAGTACATGTCTTCTTTTTTTTCCATGGTATGAGGTTTATGAGTTTTTATTGAAGAAGCGATGGAGTAGTGACTCGTGAGGGTTTAGGGCAGGGAGAGAAATTAAAGATGTAAAGGATACGTAGCTGATACGTAATTAGACATCAGTGTAACATAACTTGTGGTTTTTAGTTAACACTTTTTGCTACTTATGTAGGTTTTTTTTTTTTAGGTCTTATATAAGAGCTAATAGTATACATATTTACTACGCCAGAACATAGTTAAAATGTTGAATTGTAACATAATAAGAGATATACATAATTATACTAAAGTCTGTTTTAATTATCGGTCATTCGTCATTAAACAATATTGCACACACAATTGTTTTATTGCTCCGGGTACGAAAATTCTGTGTTGTCAGGGAACCAGAGGCCTAAAGCATATGGGGTGATATTTGAAGATGCAAGTGGAGTGGTCCACAAGGCAGAATTGGCAACGCAAGACTCAATGAATGAGGTGATCTTATCAGCGGGTGCCATTGCGAGCCCACAGCTATTGATGTTAAGTGGTGTGGGTCCTGCGGCCCATCTCAAAGCTTATGGGGTGAATCCGGTCATCCTAGATAACCCCATGGTGGGACAAGGGATGGCTGATAACCCGATGAATCCGGTTTTCATTCCTTCTCCTGAACCCGTAGAAGTGTCTCTTGTACAAGCCGTTGGGATCACCAAGTTTGGCAGTTACATTGAAGGTGGAAGTGGACTAAGTCTCTCTATTAGTTTGACCCGTAGCTTCTTAGATGGTGTCCTCAAACTTGTTAAAAAGGTATAATATATTAATACACTCACATGCTATTTAATTTGTTATAACACGTACACAAGAGTAAATACCATATATATTGTCTAATATTGTTTTATGTGCAGACAAAATTTCCTACGCATCTCATCTCAAAGTTTTTTGAACCTCTGGATCTTCGCTTGAACGTGACGGCAAAAGCGGGCGTGATCATCCAGAAAACGGATGGACCGTTCTCCAGAGGTCACTTGGAATTGCGGAACACGGACCCAAATGATAACCCTTCAGTGACATTCAACTACTATCAGGATCCGGAGGATTTGAACAAGTGTGTTGAAGGAATTAGTACCATTATGAAAGTGATCGAATCCAAGGGATACTCCAAGTACAAGTACGATGGAGTGAGTGCGCGTGGACTACTTGATATCATCCTTGCCCTTCCCACCAATCTGAGGGCAAGACACATAACCTCGGCGTTCGATTTAAAACAGTATTGTAAAGATACCGTGATGACTATATATCATTACCATGGAGGTTGTCAATTAGGGAAAGTGGTCGACAATGATTACAAAGTATTAGGGGTTGATGCTTTGCGGGTCATTGATGGATCCACGTTTCTCAAGTCTCCAGGTACTAATCCCCAGGCCACTACCATGATGCTCGGAAGGTACGTAAACGCATATATGCAGAAATCAATAGATGTTTATGATTCCACCATGCTCTCTACATATCATTGTTCGAAAGCTATAGAAGATCCAACCATGTTCTCTAAATATGTGTAGGTATATGGGGCAGAAGATTCTTCAAAAGAGGACTATTATCCGAGGAAAAGAAGAAGAAGAAACCGTTAAAACCGAGTTGTAGAAGTTCTAAATCAAAGAATCCATATATAGCATCTTTTCTTTATCAAAAAAAAAAAAACCATATATATAAAAAAGATAAATACTTGTGTGTACTATGAGCTTTTAATTAAATAATTAATGTCAAATTGTGGGACGGTGTTCAATATATTATATGACCAAAAAATGACATGAGGTTTCTGATTAATTTATTTTTGTGAATGAAAGTATATGAAATCGAATTTGGTAATCTATGATTTAATAGATACAATGAGTTTTAGGATTAATTAGTTCATTTACAATCTATATAGGTCTTGTTCGTTTTCCACACGCTGCGACCGAAGTTAACGATCCGAAAAATACAAACAGCAGAAAGTAATTCCTTTATCATATTTACTATTTAAAAGTGTCACCGGAACTGTTGCTACTTTTTTTTAAAGCCATTAAAACTATCGTTATTTATTCTAACGACACCTATCCTTCTTTTTAAAGTAATTGGAGTCGATCGTTTTTAATTTACAGAGTAAAAATTGGATTGCCGGTGGAGTCGCAGCATCGTGGGAAACGAACAAGGCCATAGTACATGCATGTAGGTCCTCGATCACTGGCTAAAATGGTAAGCCAATTCCTTTTCCTCTTCGGCTCACCACCATAATATAAAACATTTGTTGTCAAACTTATCTAATGGGATTTCTTTTAAAAGTGAGAATTTCCAATTCTCCCCCAGCGATCACAGTCGTAATATTTTTTATTGAAAGAACCAAATATAAAAATAAAAATAAATCTAATTAGAATTTTGTCACATATATCACAAATTCTCAAGAAAGACATCAATTTTTCTATGACCAGATAAATACGATGACCTTTTGAATCCGAAATCATTTATCACACATGTTGATAAATAAATCTATATAATAATAACAATCTGAATAAATGCCAACAACACTTGCGATTTTTCGTACCTTTTCTAAAAATATATATATTTTTTTTGATAGAAAATTTTAACGGTTGCATCTCTCCAAAAAGTTGAATCCGTTAAATGTGTCTATTATAAACAGTTGTGTCTATTCAAATGTTCACATCTTTATAAATTTATATATAAGTGACTTCTCATCATTGTATTCAAATTTTTTTATATATATTTTTGACAAAATGTTTTACAGTTGCGTCTCTCTGAAAAGTTGCGTCTGTTGAATATAGAGTTGTGTCTTTTACAAACAGTTGTGTCTATTCAAAAGTTCACATCTTTAGAAATCTATATATAAATAACTTCTCATCATTGTATTCAAAATTTCTTTATATTTGTATTAGTTAAAAGAGAATTTTCTATTTTTGACATAATTTTTTTACAGTTGCGTCTCTCTCAAAAGTTGCGTCTGTTGAATAGAGTTGTGTCTTTTACAAACAGTTGTGTCTATTAAATGTTCACATCTTTAGAAATCTACATATAAATAATTTCTCATCATTGTATTCAATTTTTTTTTTTTTATATTTGTATTAGTTAAAAGAGAATTTGTTAGAAATGATGTTTCATCACTATAAAAATTTATTGCAGTTTGATATATTTTGTTAATCGTTGTAATATTTAATTATAATTCAGTCTCTAGGTATACATCTTCATAAATTATTAATTTTAATATATTAAAAAATATATTTTAGCCATTTAATTGAACCATTACAATATTGGTATAATTAATATTTAAGATCACATTACTTGAATAAAATATTCATAAAATTATTATTTATTAGTTTTAAATAAATAAAAAATATTGAAATGAATTGTTGCAACCTTTTAATTACACCATGACAAATTTTGTTTATTTAATGAACCATTAAAACTTTTGATTTATCTTATGAACCGTTGCAATTTTTTTGGTAAATTTGATATTTATGGTTGTGTCTACAATACTAAAATATATTTAAATAATTTTTTGTTTTCGTTTAAGTAATTTTAAGATACTCTCTTTAACCATCTATTCATCGAGGGTTATCAGGTATGAATCCAAACGAAAATTTTTGTTTTTAGCTGTTAAAAAATGTGGTTCATGTTGGTTTTTCAGTAAATGAGAGCATATTGGCTCTTATATGTTTGACTTTTTTTTTTTGGTCACAAGTATATATTTGTCTACTCCATGCTTTTTGATTAGAAAACTAATTGTATTATAGAAAACAATATGGATTTCTATTTTTCTATTTTTTTAAAAAATTTCTGATTATGAGGTAAAAATAAAAATAAAATATTAAAATTCGTTATATCATATTTTCTACTGTTGGGAATATTCAGTTTATTGGGAGATGGAAAACCGGTGATCAACAGAAAAATTGACGGTTGAGATGATTGTCCAATAAACTATCTTGACGACAAAGACTTATCTACAACTTTATATAGGTTAAAGGAATTTGTATATTTAGTTCTAGTCATAATACAATCAAATTAAAATCTTAACAACAAAAGATACTGAATATGAAATATTTAAAAGTTTGAAAAGGTTTTGGATTCTGACTACCAAAAAAGAGAGGAGCATGTGAGAGCAATGAACCCGATCGTCCTTGGCCGACCATCTTCCTTTGACGCACACATTGTGATGCTACATCATACACCTAAATATTATTGTTATAAGTTTTAATTATTATTGTTCCCCTCTAATATTTATTATATTATTTATTTATGTGTGACTCAGGATAATTAACCAGCATCTTAGGCGGAGAAAAATAAGTAGTAAATACATTCAATATTGGATTAACTATATATATATAATCTATTATAATTGCCAAAATATTTAATGACTATAGATTGTTTTATATAGAAATATGTTTCATCTATAAAACGATAGTTGTTTGTATTATATATTCATTTACAATGCTGCCTTTACGAAAATAGATATATTCTTTTTATATGAACATATAACTGAGTTTTGATTCAAGTAAATAAAATATGTGATAATTTTCTGTTTAGTTATATTCAAATTTGAGAGGATTGGTAATTTTCTAACTGATTGACTGAATAGTGATATTAATATTTATTTTTTATGCAGCAAAAATTGATTTTGGAAATAGAAATATGTTTGAGTTATGCTAAAAAATATAAAAATAATTAATTTAAATGAATTTAAACAAAGCACTATGTCATATTAAGAATTGTCCTCAATTAATATTTTTAATATTTGTAATTTATTATATGATTATTTAAGAAATTTATAGTGTCATATACAATGTATTCATAATTTTATCATTTAAAACAAAACAAAAAGAAAGAAATTTAAAAACATAATCATTTACATATCATATTTGACAACAAGAGAACAAGTTGTAATAGTTCATAAAATATACAAAAATATGACTGTAAGGTTAAGAAGAGAAAACACGACTGTAGATTGCATTTATTCATTTTTTCAGAAGTTAAAAAATATTTATAAAAAGATACAGATAAAAGGTTACATTGAAAAGATGTGAACGAAAGGTTACGAATAAAAGCGAACGAAATAACACGACTGCAATGTAATCTCATGGCAGTTAATCATAAAAATTTGTTTAATTTGATGTGTGTACTGTGTAGCATTGATAATTATTTATTTAATCATATGTGAAGGTAAGATTATTTTTTAAAGTATATTTTTCAAACAAAATATAAAGAATTTTTTAAAAAAAAATTGTATGTTTTTAAATTTTTTATTAAATAGTTTAAGAATTTTAATAGTTTAATAAATAAATTTAATTAAAGAATTTTTGTAATAAATATTTTACTAAAATGAGTTTTCCGCGATATCGCGGGGACTCCATGCCTAGTGGTAAAAGGGAAAACGCCAAAAAATCACAATCGAAATAAGAATATGCCGTAACCGTGATGACATATATAAGGTTCATATTGTTTGTTAATTTATATACGGCTCTGAACAAGAGGATCGTATATATAATTCGCCATTATATAAAGCGGATGAATTCTAGTCTTTTTATGCCCTAAATGATAAAACTACGTACAAATTAAGCAAATTAAAGTTATATTTTCGGAGTCGGTCAAAATTTTATAGCATCATGGATGTTCATATATTCCGATTATTTCGTTTTGTTATCGTAGTAATTTTCATCTTCCACGGTTCGTGTTATTCCGATAAATGTACGATGATTCTTTTGACTAAACATTCCGTTTACGAGTTTTTAAATTATTCATAGTATATATGTTTGATTTTAACTTTTCTTTTTGGTTTATTATTTTATTGTCGTGAAGCTGGTTATTATAGTTTTATAAAAGATGCAACATTAGCACCAAAGTTGTCTCACTTCGACTATATTGTCATTGGAGGAGGAACCGCCGGATGTGCACTAGCGGCAACGCTCTCTCAAAACGCTACCGTTTTAGTTCTCGAACGTGGTGGTTCCCCTTACGACAACCCAACGGCCACAGACATCAACAACTTCGTAAACACACTCTTGAACATAACTCCAAACTCATGGGCGCAGCTTTTCATCTCCCAAGACGGTGTATTCAACTCACGCGCGCGGGTGCTCGGCGGAGGCACGGTGATAAACGCGGGGTTCTACTCACGTGCGGAAGATGACTTCGTGGCGGAAGCAGGATGGGAGAGAGACGAGGTCGAAGCGGCTTACGAGTGGGTCGAGAAGAAAGTGGTGTTCGAGCCGAAGGTTAAGGGGTGGCAATCGGCGTTTAGAGACGGCCTTTTGGAAGCTGGAGTGACTCCGTACAATGGTTTTACGTACGAACATATTCATGGGACGAAAATTGGCGGTACGATAATAGACGAGGATGGTCATAGACACACGGCGGCAAATTTGTTGGAGTATGCTAATCCGGACAAGATTGTTGTCTACTTGCATGCTTCTGTTCATAAGATCATCTTCACTACCAAAGGTATTTGATTGATAATTGAGACTATTCAAGCAAGATTTAAAAGTCACCCTCAACTCTTTTTTGTTGGGTTTCCATAATTAAGAGGTTTAAGATTGGCGAACGAGACGGCATGACTCGTGAGGGTTAGGACGAGCGAGAGAGACTTATATATGGTGTTACACGTAACCAAATTTACTACCAGAATCATTCTACATTTTAAACCAATATAAAAAAAATCCACTTTAACAATATATACACAACACTTATTTGCTATTTATAACATAAGAAAGATGTTATTTTTTTAAAGATACTTTTGATTATAATAAAATTAGATAATTCTGTTAATAAAAAGTTGGAATAACAGAATTAAAATAAATGAAAGTACTTATAAACTTTTTACTCTTAAGTCTTAATTCTAAATCATGATTTTCAATGGTTCGCTTTGTTGTTTTTAACTCTTAAGTAATGTAGTGTATCATATAATTTTGGCATTCATTTTGGTCGTCGTCATCCTTCTCAGTATATTCTTCGTTGAACATGAACACACACATTGTTCCCTTCCTATGATTATGATCAACTTTTTTTTTGTACAGAAAGTCAAAAGCCTAAAGCCAAAGGGGTCATATTCCGAGATGCAAATGGAGTGTTCCACACAGCAGAATTAGCGGATCAGGACGCAATGAACGAGGTGATCTTATCAGCGGGTGCAATCGCAAGCCCGCAACTATTGATGTTGAGTGGTGTTGGTCCAAGATCCCATCTTGCAGCCCATGGAGTGAATCCAATCATCCTAGATCACCCCATGGTGGGTAAAGGAATGGGTGATAACCCCATGAACCCTGTTTTAGTCCCTTCACCTAAACCAGTAGAAGTGTCCCTTGTCCAAATCGCGGGCATCCCACAGTTTGGTAGTTATATTGAAGGTTTAAGTGGGTTAAGTGTCTCTATTAGTTTGACCCATAGCTTCTTCGATGGTGTTATAAATCTTCTCAATAAGGTATATATAATCAATTAATTAATATCACTAAACATTATGTAAAACTGTTATTCACAAGACTAATTAATTAAGGTGTTATTTTTATGATGTATATGCAGATAGAACTCCCTACCAAAACCCTCTCAAACTTTTTCAAATCTTTGGACTTTCGATTCAACGTGACGGCACAAGCCGGTGGGATAGTTATGAAAGTGGATGGACCGCTCTCGCGAGGTCACTTGGAGCTGCGGAACACAAATCCAGATGATAATCCTTCAGTGACATTCAACTACTACCAAGAGCCAGAGGATTTGAACAATTGTGTTGAAGGACTTAGTACTTTGATTAAAGTGATAGATTCGAAGGCATACTCCAACTACAAGTTCCCTGGAGTGACCGGGCGTGGACTGTTGGATCTCATTCTTCTCCTTCCCATTAATTTGAGGCCAAGGCATATAACCTCGACGTTCAATTTGAAACAGTTATGTAAAGATACAGTGATGACTCTTTATCATTACCATGGAGGTTGTCAAGTTGGGAAAGTGGTGGACAACGATTACAGAGTATTAGGGATTGATGGTTTGAGGGTCATTGATGCATCCACGTTTCTCAAGACCCCGGGGACTAATCCTCAAGCCACAATCATGATGCTCGGAAGGTAAACATGTACATGCATAAACCAAACGAAACAAATGATCCAAACAAGTTATTTATACAATATATGTTAGACATGATTAATGTTGGAGAGTTCTAAAGTGTAGGTATATGGGCCAGAAGATTCTCCGAGAGAGGGCGGCTTTTCAGGAAAATAGTGAAGAAACAACTAAAATAGAATTGTAGAGGTCCCAAATCAGATAATCCACATAAGAAAGAAAAAAAAAAATGAAACGATGAACTCGATAAGTACATACATTGATACATACTTTGTATGAGAGGAGATTTTCTCATAAGTACACACTGTTCATATATATGATGATGACTTATAGAATTTAATCTTTATAAAAGTTTCTATAGAACATGTAAGGTTTTGAAAGAATCGTATAATTAAGAAATTATAAGCACATAAAATAACATATAATTAAAAAATATAACATGCATATGAACACTAACATGTGACTAATTGCAGCTTCAGTTAGTTTATACTATTTAAAGTTTTCAGATGTTAATTTGTAATATTTTTTATGTGGTCCTAATTAAACCCCTAATGTACAATATAGAATAAGAGTATTATATACAAAGGTTTTGAATCTTTTTACACACAGCTGCCATATGCATGGTTTGTTTGTTCCATTTAATAAGTCAATGAAAAATTTAATTAATGCATTGATCTTTAAGGTTTCCCATTATATTTTTAAATCCCTAGCGCCCATCAAGCTGTTAGTTTATAAGTATTATATGCCGCAGCACTGTCTGACTGTCAAATATATTCTTTAAGCAAAGTTTCCCATGAAAGTGCATACACTTGCAAGACAAAAAACGAGATCAGTACGCACTAAAGTATAAAGGTGATCGAAACAGAGACAGCATAAACTTACGTAAGGATGAAGTTAGATTACGTACGTACGCGGTAGGCATGGCGGTGAATTTTGTAAATAATAATACTACTAGTATTATGAGTGGCTGATTGCTCTTTGATTCGTCCAATCAAAACCCCGATGACTTTCAGATTACGGCGAAACCGTTATGGTCAACTAACCATTTATATTCTTCGGATCCATTCAATCAAGCCAATTGGATTGCTCATAGTATTTAACAAAACCATTTTGTCGAACTTTTGTTGATTCTTTTTTTTTTTTTTTTTAAATGTATAGAAACAGATCGTGGAAGAGTAGATTGATTATGGAACACTTCTTTACAATTGTGGGGGCGAAACAAAAATGTTCCCATTTAACCGTATAAACACACCACAAAACGTGGGCGGTGTGAATACAATTATGGGACACTTCTCTCTATATACACTTAAAAAATATCTGAGAAATGGTAGAGAAAATTATATAATAGAAAATGGGGCATACTCCCATTACATCCATGACTATGACCACATGGCAAAGAGTTGGATTGAAAACGAAGAAAAAAATTAACAAACAGCTACAGCTAAGCCAAATAAAACCAAAAACAAATAAATAGAAAAGGAAAACACTTCCACGTTGAATCAGTCATCAGAATAAACTCACTCCACATTTTCTTAATCCATAATACCACAAAAACACAATCATTCAACTTCAATCATTCCATTATCCCCAACACATCATTAACAACAAAAAAGGACAATTTTTTTTTGATAAGGGGAAAAAAAAAAAGAGGACAAATTCTACGTGGACATTTTTGTGTTTATCTTTTTATTTTGTTTTTAAAACAAAAACATAAGAAAACATAAAATAGCCTAAAACCATTTTAAAATTTAAACACAATAGGGCTAACATCAAAAAGAGAGTCATTTTCGACGGTGGGGATGGTGGCTTTGGCCTCTTTCTTTTGAATCCTTTTGAGTTCCGGCATCTTCAGGTCCATAGATTCTCCTATATCTTTCTATATTTATTTTAAAAAAAAATCTATAATAATCTGTAAATGATAAAAATGTTACTCTCATCTTATATTATACAGTTGAATATTATTATGTTCACAAGAAAATAAAGCAGTTATTGTTTTAAATTTTTTACAATTTTGTCAACTTGAAGAAGTTATTGCAATTTTTTTTACTCTCTGTAGTCTGTATCCTTTTTAATTTAATATTTGGGCCAAACCACGGGGACACGCGCTTTTAAAAACATTAAAAGAATAAAAAAAAAAGGAAGAAAGTTGAAAAGTCATGTTTGCTCCTCTGGGTCTCTCAAATCGTCTCCTCCGCCATGCGAACTCAAAAACTCAATACCTCTCTCTTCTCCTTCTTCTTCTTTTAGTTTAACTTTTTGATTTACTTATTCGAATCTACGGTATCAGATTCAAATCGAGCCTTAGGTTTTTACAGCTTCCGTGTAGCGTTAGCTCCTGCTTCCACTTGTCGTCGTCTTCACACGATGACTGAGAACTGGGAATTTGTTCGATTATGTCTTCAAAAGCGTGCTCTCGTGTTTCTTCTGGTGATTTTGAGCTTCGGTTCTTCCTATTCGTTGAAATTTCATGGTATTTAACTGTTTTTTTATTTATTTTCTCTTACTTTTTTTTTTGGTTCCCAGTAAAAATAGAAACAAGTTCCTCCTTCTGATTGTTGTTTCGATTTCGTATTTCAGGTGGTGGTTTTCTCGAATTCGTGACGAATGATCTATTGTCATCAGATAGAGATGCTGAAGATTTGTAAGTTTCAGCTTTCGATTTCTTTTATTTTAGTTTGTTGAACGCAGCTGGATTGATTTAGTAAGTTCTAAGTATATTAGATAAGAAGACCTCTTTGTTGGTTTTTTTTTCAGATTTATACATTAGGTGTTTTTTTACTTCTTCAAATTAGGTTTCTGAGTTTGCTAAGATCTAATCTAGTGTTTTAGCTAATTTTAAAGTTGATTGCTCACAATGTAGAATGAATAGTTTTGCAAAACATGATTTTGAACATGAATTTTGGTTGTAACATCAACATCAATGTAGCTGGTATTTGTAGATCTATGACTTTTTTAAACACCAACACCTTACTTTTTAGATTTTTTTTGTTTTTTGTTTTCTGAGTGAACTAATACTGTTTCTGAGTGTTACTACATGAACACCGACACTGTGTATTTATGCATTTTTATTCCAAGACTTGCTTGATTTTTTTTACTTTGATACTGCTGCAGTGCTGTGGTATAATCATTTTTTCCCACTTGATTAAGTTACATGTTTCTATTTCTTCTCCTTTTATACCCAAGTTTCATTTTGCCTTTCTCTCTTTTGTAGGAGAGCAGTTGGTTTTCACAGGAAATTACTTGGCCGTTTTCGTAACCCGTACACCCATTTGAATTCTTTCAAGGGTCGCCCTGTGGCAAGAGTTACTCCTCCGTCATCTTCTCCGAGACCTATTGCCACTACTAAATCCTCAACATCACCTCCGCCACAACAAAGTCCTCCTGCACGACATGTTTCCGCTCCACCTCCTTTTGTGCCCCTTGTGAATTTTCCTAGCCTACGAAAAAGCTCCAAACCTTCTTCAAACAACTCGGTTCCTATAGTGGCTGGCTGCTTTGGTGGTGCTGTGTTTATCATCCTTTTAGCTACTGGTGTCTTCTTTTTCAAAACTAAGGCTGGGAAATCTGTGAATCCTTGGCGTACAGGTCTTAGTGGACAGCTTCAGAAAGTGTTCATAACTGGTAAATTGCCTTTGTCTACTCGCTTATACTAAGTGGCATTGTTAGTTCTGAAAGATTGAGTTTTAATCGACATGCTTGTCCTTGGCAACTCAATTTTCTTCCCATATTAATGATGTGCAACTTTGGTTACTCAGGTGTCCCCAAACTCAAAAGATCTGAGATCGAAGCTGCCTGTGAAGATTTCAGTAATGTCATTGGGTCTTGTCCCATTGGTACATTGTTCAAAGGGACACTATCAACTGGGGTGGAGATAGCTGTGGCTTCTGTTGCTACTGCCTCTGCCAAAGAATGGACAAATAACATAGAAATGCAGTTCAGAAAGAAGGTATTTCCAGTCAACCAGTTCCCCTATATTTTGTATGGATTTTGATTCATATTGCCTTATCATTTTTGTTTTGGAGAACTTTTCAGATCGAATTGTTATCCAAGATAAACCACAAGAATTTTGTCAACCTTCTTGGCTACTGTGAAGAAGATGAACCTTTCACTAGGATCTTGGTCTTTGAATACGCATCAAACGGATCAGTCTTTGAACATTTACACTGTAAGTAAATAAGCTTTTTTAGTCATATGATTCATTTACACTGTAAGGTTTGTCGATTTAAAATAGGAAACAATATTTGTTTGTTGCGCAGATAAAGAGTCAGAGCACTTGGACTGGATAATGCGGCTAAGAATAGCAATGGGCATAGCATATTGTCTTGACCATATGCACGGGCTCAAACCACCTATAGTCCACAGCAGTCTTCTCTCATCATCAGTTCAACTCACAGAGGACTACGCAGTCAAAATTGCAGATTTCAATTTCGGGTACCTAAAAGGCCCATCAGAGACGGAAAGCAGCACCAATGCACTCATAGATACAAACATTACAGAAACAACACAAGAAGACAATGTTCACAGCTTTGGGTTGCTGTTGTTCGAATTGATGACTGGAAAACTCCCAGAGTCGGTTAGGAAAGGCGACTCAATAGATACTGGATTGGCTGATTTCTTGAGAGGAAAGACCTTAAGGGAGATGGCGGATCCAACATTGGAATGTTTTGATGAGAAGATTGAGAGTATAGGCGAAGTGATCAAAAGCTGCATAAGGGCAGACCCGAAACAGAGACCGACAATGAAGGAAGTGACAGGGAGATTACGGGAGATCACAGGGTTATCACCAGACGATGCGATTCCAAAACTTTCAGCTCTCTGGTGGGCAGAGCTGGAAGTGCTGTCCACAGCGTGAAGAGACGACGACTACTCTGCTTCACAACAAATCTGTAAGTATTAATATGAAGATTGAGTGAGGTTTTTTGAGTCTCTTTGGAAGCTCTCATGGCTTCTCTTTAGGCTACTTTCATCTATATATATAAAATCTATGGAACTTAGTTTATATAAAAAAAAGATCCGATGGATCCATTTGCTCTTATATGTGTCAGTAAACAGAACAGATCCGAGTCTCACGGTAAGACCCCTTTTTTTGGTGTGCATAATTGTGGATGGTGGTTACTGTGTTTGTAAATTAGTTACTACGTTCTTTTAAATCTTGAAATCATCAGTTTCTGGAGTATCTTTTAGAGAAAACCGACCAAAGTATTATATATTTCAGAAGCTTTTCTCGGTCAAATAATTTAGTTGAAGATGGTACTCACAATTTGATATACTATCTCTCACTAAATTGCAGTCTTAAGAATCGAATTCAGTAAATTCAATGCATAATTAACAATTTAATTAATTTGCCGATTATCCTACGCAAATTTAACACTCCATCACCTATTATGCCACATGCAATTGTAAGGTATCGTAGCTAGTAATACTAATCCACATGCAAGATATCGTAATTCGTAGCTAGTAATCATATGTAATTCAGTTTGTCATTATCGTTTTGCATTTATTAGTTAAATATTTATTACCGCTGTGACTCTTGTGTCACAAAATATGTTAAAAATGAAGGAAAAAAAAAAAGGAAAATGTTGTGTGAGTCGACATGAACAAATAAAGATGGCCCATCGGTGTAATCCAAACGGTGTCGTCTGAACCGTCGGATTACAGATTGCAACACGCGACAATCACACATCGTCTACACAATCAAATCCTTGGAAGCTGGTTGGATTATATTTTTTTATTTTACAATAAAAAAAAAAAACAAAGACAAAAAAGAAAAGAAGAAGCAAAATCGTACAGTAGTGATCTATAGGGTGGGTATATGCTCGGAGTATCTCTCCTTATCCCTCCTTGGGGTTCTCTTCAAAACCCCTTCCTCCTCCTCCTTCTCCTACTGTAACCATCCATCTTCACCAACCCGCCATGGCTAATCCTCAAGCTTCTCCTATTCACCAGAATCACCTCTCTCTCTTCCACTTCCGCACTACTTCCACGTCTCCTTCCTCTTTCACCTCTCTGCATTTCCGAAAGCCTCTGCTCTCCCTCCCTTCTTCTTCTTCGTCATTGTTCTCGAAGTATCCGCAGAGCGAGCACCAGCAATGTAATAATTACCACCAGGTGAGACACGTGTCCACCGTACCTGTTGAGTATCCGACACCGACTCCTCCCGAATCCGACGATTTCTTATCGGAAATCGGTCGGCTCAAGTCTCTCCGATCGAAACTAGACGTTTCCTCCAAGGACTTGCGGCGGAAGGACGCGGTCATCGACGCTGATCCCAGAGTTCGTCGATTCTTCAGCGAGAATCGAGGCGGGTTTTCTAAGGTTTTAGGTTCACTTGGTTTGAATTCGGAAGAGATGTTTCTCGTTAAGTGTGTCATCGCTGCGGGGCAAGAACACGCGCTTTGTATGAATTATGAGGAAGGATTTGAAGAAGAAGAAGAGGAGGAGGAGTATACAGTGAGAAGTTCTGTGAAGAACGCACTTTACGCGTTGGTTGAGATGATTGAGCGGCTCGATGTGAATAGTAGTAGCGGCTATAATGGTGGTAGAAGAGAGATGGATACAGTTTTAGGTGCAGAGGAGATTGCTCACTTCAGAAAGTTCTTGAAGTTTCTGGATGAAATTGAACAGTTCTACGACTGCATTGGAGGAATCATCGGGTACTAATTCTTAACTTCGTTTAGTACATGGAATTTGATGAAGATGCCTCGAAAGTTTTTGATTTTTGGTTTTTGGGATTGTATACACTGCTGAGACATGCATGATTGTGTGTCAGATATCAGGTTATGGTTCTTGAGCTTCTTTACCAATCAACTAAGAGGCGTAATACTAGCCGGTCACATATAGTTGAAGAATCATTGGGTTGTCAGTACTTAGAAATGCATACTCCTAGCGTTCTTGACCTCACTCAGAGGAAAGAGTATGCCTCACAGGCGGCTCTATGGGGAATTGAGGTTAGTATTGTGTTATGGTTTTTGAAGTTAACGGAATTTGGTGTGTATGGTTTCTGGATTATAAGTTGTTTTTATTATTAGGGATTGCCAGACTTAGGTGAAATATATCCGTTAGGAGGTGCAGCCGACAGATTAGGGTTGGTTGATACAGAAACAGGAGAATGCCTTCCTGCAGCAATGCTTGCTCATTGTGGACGAACTTTGTTGGAGGGACTTATTAGAGATCTTCAGGTACATATTCACTAATTACTTAAGAGTGACTCTTGGTGGGTTTGTCTATATTTGAATAATTTAATGGATGAACAACTGTATTTGTTCATGTGCACTAGTCATGTTATATATCTTTTTTTTTTTTTTTTTTTGTTAATTGCTAGGCTAGAGAGTTCCTTTACTTCAAGCTTTATGGAAAGCAATGTGTCACACCTGTTGCCATTATGACAAGTGCTGCAAAAAACAACCATGAGCATGTAACTTCGCTTTGTGAACGGCTCAAATGGTTTGGAAGAGGTCAATCAAATTTCCGACTCTTTGAACAGGTATCACAGACATACATTTTCTTCTGATTTCTGTTACCTGTTTAATTGTAACAACTGTATTTGAGTATTATTACACACAGTTAATGTTATGTGGTTTTTGATCTAGCCTCTCGTCCCAGCTGTCAGTGCTGAAGATGGTCAATGGTTAGTATCGAAGCCCTTTGTGCCTGTTAGTAAACCTGGTGGTCATGGCGCAATTTGGAAATTGGCTTACGACAAAGGTGTCTTTAAATGGTTTTTCGATCATGGAAGAAAGGGAGCAACCATTCGCCAAGTTAGGTTAGTTACTTGTTCCATTGTGAAGTTGTTCATTAAAATAAAATCAGAACTATCTGGATCTAGTCTTTATAATTGTCATATTGCAGTAATGTTGTGGCTGCCACAGATGTTACCCTCTTGGCCCTTGCTGGGATTGGCTTACGGTATAATAAGGTAGACTTGCATCATATAAGTATATAACCTACATACTGCACATAGATTCAAAAGATTTCATGTATCACTTTTCGAGATGATAAGGAGAGCATCTGGTGTTGATTGCAACTGGTATTTAATGTGGCAGAAACTTGGGTTTGCATCCTGTAAAAGAAATGCTGGAGCAACTGAAGGGATTAATGTATTGATGGAGAAGAAGAATTTTGATGGGAAGTGGGAATATGGTATATCGTGCATTGAGTACACAGAATTTGATAAATTCGGAATCTCTCCTTCCTCAGATGGGTATGATATTTCTATCATTGAGTTTGTTCTTGCTTAAAGTGCATATCCGAGAACTGATTCATAGTATCTCTGTTTTAACTCAAAAATGTGTGAATTATCTTCTCTTTTGTTGTCTGTCTATAGTGTTAGTTATTTTTTCTTGTTCTCTGGTTAAAAAATAACTAGTGCTTTTTATTAGTGTGATTCTTCAATATTCATATAATTCTTCAGCTCAGAGTGCAAAATCAAATCATTATTCCTTTTTTACTTTTGAAGTTTGCAGGCGGATTTCCCTGCCAATACAAACATTCTATATGTTGACTTACACTCTGCCGAGTCAATTGGGTCAAGCAGTAATGCAAAAAGCTTACCAAATATGGTTCTTAATACAAAGAAGCGAATTGAGTACATTGATCAGTACGGAGACTATCACAGGTTTGTATTTCTGAACATTTATGTTGAGTGATCTTCTGTTCCCTTGTTATATGTCAGTGTCACAATTATTTTTGTGGTGTTTTACTTCTAAATAGAAGCCTCAGTCAAATCGTAACTGCTGCTTATAGCTAAAATGGAATCCATACTGATTCCTTTTGACTTTCAAAACTTATCTTTTTTTCTCAAATGGAATCACCAGTCACTCTCTTACTTTAATATGTTTACTTCAAATAAACTTTAGGAGTTGATATCATCGTTAGCAATTTTCTTATTACTTTACTTTTGGGCAGCGTTTTGGGTGGTCGACTGGAATGCACAATGCAAAACATAGCAGACAATTTCTTAAATAAGTTTCCATCTAGATGCCAGGGCAATCTAGAAGGTAATTTTTTTTTGAATTACTTGCAATGTAAATGTATCTGTCTTTAGGTATTACTGACTCTTGATGTTATCTTACCAGATAAACTGGATACGTATATTGTTCACAATGAACGAAGAAAGGTCACTTCTTCAGCTAAGAAGAAGAAACCACACGCAAGTGCTGCATTACACCAGGTTACCTTTCTCGAGCCAATTGTTTAGTCCTTCTTTGTCTATTCTTGTCTCATTGCATGGATTTTGCAATGTAACTTTAGGAGATTATTTTTGTGGTGTTTTACTTCTAAATAGATGCCTCAGTCAAATCGTAACTGCTGCTTATAGCTAAAATGGAATCCGTACTGATTCCTTTTGACTTTCAAAACTTATTTTTTTTTCTCAAATGGAATCACCAGTCAGTCTCTTACTTTAAAATGTTTACTTCAAATAAACTTTAGGAGTTTATATCATCGTTCGCAATATATTAAACTTAAACTAATTTTTTGAAACTGATCTATTTCTCTACAGACTCCAGATGGTGCATTGTTAGATATACTACGAAATGCATATGAGCTCCTTACGGAATGTGATATAAAACTTCCCATGGTTAGTTTCATAGACACATACTTTATATGACTTTTTCTTACTACTGCTATTTCAGAATGCCAGTGTGAATCTTATCTGTTACAACTTCAAATTAAGAGTTAATAATTTTATTCGACTTCTATAGATTGAACATAACGATAACTATGTGGATTCGCCACCTCCGTATCTCATTCTTCTGCATCCTGCCCTTGGTCCTCTTTGGGAAGTTTCAAGACAGAAAGTAAGTCAATTGTCTGCTTTTGTTGTCTGCTTCAGAAAGTCTAGCAAATGCTTTATTATGATGAATCTTATATAATCGCCGTAACAGTTCAAGGGAGGGTCCATTTCCAGTTGCTCAGAAGTGCAACTAGAGATTGCAGAGTTGTCATGGAACAACGTTCAGGTTCTCAATATTTCTATCCTGCCAACAAGATTTCACATAGCTTTCATCGTGTTGAGTTTCTTAAATTCTCAATCAACTTCTTGTCCCATAGGTTGATGGTAGCTTGATCATCACTGCTGAAAATGCCATGGGTTCAACAACTATCAATGATCATGGTGAACCTATATTACAATATGGATTAAGGTAGGAAAATCCTGTACTTGATTACCTCTGTAAGATACATGTCTATTGGTTTTGCTTTTGCATATTTGAATTCAGATAAAACTTGATTTTGTAGGTGTGGCAAGTGTAAACTGCATAACGTCAAGGTAGTGAACCGAGGAATCGATTGGAACAGTAAATCAAATGTTTACTGGAGAAACGATGTGAACCGGCTTGAGTCTTGTAAAATCATATTGCACGGAAATGCAGAATTCGAAGCCAGCAATGTAACCGTAGAGGTAAAGTAAAGTAACAAGGGAGTGTCTGATGGATTAGAGTCTCTTCCTCCAACCAAGTGATCTATATTTTAATGCAGGGAAACCATGTTTTCGAAGTACCCGACGGTCACATACTGAAGATCACACAAGGAAATGCAGGTCAGTGAATCTTATATAAAACCTATGATAGATAAGAAGCCAAACTAATCGGACACTAGTATTTATTGATTGCGTTATTTGGTTTACTGTCATAGTATTGATCAACTTAGAAGCAATGAAAGAAGAGGTATCGGAAAAAGGAAGCTGGTATTGGGACTACAAACTTAATGGATCCCACATTCATCTTCAACAAGTAGAGGTTTCACAAAACTAACCCAATCCACACAAGAAGTAGAAGGAAGTATATAAACCTCTCCTTGTCCTTGAAAATAAAACTAGAAAAGTGTACTGTGCTGTAAATGTTGCTCCCTTGTAAATTAAACAAAACAGTTCACCATCTATCTGATAACTTCTCTTTCATGTAAAAAAAAAAAAAAAAAAGCTTGAGAATCGTAAAATCCATAAATTCATACTTGCACAGGAACTCTTGAACTTGAAGCCACAACACAAATACATACAGATTCATTGACCACATTGGTCTCTTTTTTAAAAGTAATCAAAATCAAGACTTTAACACATTGGTCTGATAAAAATCACGTAAAGCATCACCCATTCTCAATCCTCTAACACTCATCTCCTTCAAAACCAGCTTAGCTTCATTAAACCTCTTCCTCTTGATTAGCTTACTAGCCAAACTCCCCAAGTTCTCTTCATCCAATCTCTTATCTCTCCCGGCGTAAGCCATCACAAACTCAACGCTCAGCGCATAATAGCCACTCTCCACCATCACACCAATAACGTGCGCATGCGTGGCGTACAACACCGGTAACCCTTCTTCCTCCATCCTCCTCAGTATCGCCATCGCCGCTTCCACCTTCCCCGATTTACACGCGCCTAATACAAGCGCGTCGTAAGTACGCGTGTCTGGCGACATAACCTTTCCATCCTCGTCTTCCTCCATCTTCCTCAACACCTTGCTCGCCTCCGCCACGTCTCCGTCGTAACAGTGAGAAGTCAAAAAGTAATTGTATGACGTCACGTCCATCGGAAGGGCGTGAGATCTCATCAGTTTCACAACGCGCCACGCTTCCTCGATCTTGTTCTTCTTCGTGAGCGTGTTTAAGATCGGGTGAAACGTGGAGGTTGAGAGCTCGAATTTTCCGATCGCCATATCGTTGATCAAGATCAGAGCGTCGTCGATCCGGTTGAGTTTGCAGAGACGCGCAATGAGAGTTTCGTAGGCGTGTTTACGAGTGTAGCCGGCGTCGGTCTGAGGCAAAACACGGCGGAGATCTTCTAAGGAAGAGGAGTAAGAGTCGGTGTTTGTTAGGAATTTGAATGTTGCGGTTGTGTTGAAACAAGCGTTTACGACGCGGGTGTTGAGTAGACGGCGTACGGCTTCGAAGTCGCCTGAGCTTCCGGCTTCGTAGATGAGGTTATCGAATTCGGCGGTAGTACGACGATGGCGAGGAGGAGAAATTGGATTGGGATTTACGGTTGAGAATGAACGTCCCGAGATCGATTGAAGGAGAAATCTGGAATTGTTTGCTTCTTTGACAAATCGCCGGAGAAGAGACATCGTCGGGTTTAAGGTCGACGGGGATAAGGGTTTAAGCCGGAACTTTAGAAATGAAGAAGAAGAAGAAGACCAGTACTGGCGCTTGAGATTATTGGGCTAAAACTTGTTTTGGGAGAATATATGGGCCTTAAAGGCCCAATATTAAAAGCCTATCATTGGTCTCGTTTCATTGTCTAGGGTTTTTAGAATATATATTCGATCTTTCATCCTCTTTGTGTCACCTCTCTCAGCAGGATTAGGGTTTTGAGCAAAAAGGAGTGATGAGAGCTAAGGTAAAATGATCTCTCAATCTTACTGAGTTCGTAGTTTGATTCATCTGATCTGTCTTGTTACATACTTTTAGCTAAGTTTAGTCATTTTCGTTCTAAAATGAATAATTATTAATCGTGGATCTGGTTTTTTTTTTTTTTTTTTTTTTTTTTTTGTGTTTTTGGTTTCAGTGGAAGAAGAAGCGTATGAGGAGATTGAAGAGGAAGAGACGAAAGATGAGACAGCGATCTAAATAGACACATCTACCTGCCCCCGCTAGTCTTTCGGTTTCTCCCCTTCTCCATTTGTGTTTCGTTTGCTTCAGTTGTTTTCTTTCTTCCCGGGATTTGATACTACTTTTGTTGTATTAAGTTGCAAGTTTTTGCTGTTGGATTAATGGATTTTTCAATTAACGTTAAGCTTTTGTCTTCCTCTTTATCAATTAACTTCAATTTAATAGCTGTCTCTCTAGCTTATATCATCATCTCATTGTTGCTACTAGTTGATCTTAAGGCATTTGCGAATATTGTAGAATTTTTATAACTAGTGATTCAAAAACTGATATCATCTGGTCTGCAATCATTTCTGATGGTCAAGTTCCTATGTTTATGTGTGAATTATAGTTTTTCACAAATGCTCTTGGTTAGTAAATCTTTTTATTGTTTCCTCGTTTCTATACGGCTTACTTTATTGATCAACACTCCTCTCTTATATGCTGCATCAATCTGGGTTTATGATAGAAGCTCAACTATTACCTGTTTACTAGGCCAGATAATCTCATTTGTTTTAGCCTAGAGCTGCTGTAAGTTTAACGTTTCATTGTAGGTTAGTCTTGGTCCAAATGCCTGAAGAGGTAACCTTTCCCACTCACATTGTTAAACCAGAACATTAATATAGCCATAGCTCATCCCCTTGCTTGTGATCTTGCGAAGCTGAAAGGTTAATGAAGATATTGTAACCATCATTGATTCGTTCAACTAGTTAGTTAAGCATGTACTGTTCTGTTCTCCCTATTCTCAAAATAGTATTCTTATTCTTAAGTATTTGAGGACTTCTTTGTTTAGGTGTTCGAACATATGGTTTACATGGGTTGTTTTAGTCTTATTTTGGCTGTATTATAAGGAAGAAATTACATTGTGAAGATTTGTATTGGGAACGAACTATGTGAAAGAAAGTTAGTAGCAAAAGCACATGTACTACACTACACAGTAAATATATACAGTCAGACTGGTTTTGCCAAATGATGAATAACACCCAAGTATGGATTTTAACTAAAAACCTTGCCACAAAAACCCTCTCTCTCTCTCTCTCTCTCGTTCTCTTCTTAAGATAAACGTTCTTGATTTTCTTACTCCCTCAAACCTGATACATCTTTGCAGATTTCTTTCTTGCGTTAGGTGTTTAGACAGAAGGGTTACATGGGGCGTTTTGGGTCTAAAGAATCCATTACCGTTACTGTTTTATATAAAAGAAAGCTAACAATGTTTAGATTAAAATTCGCAAATCAAGCATAAAGAGAGTCGATAGCAAAATTATGTGTACTACACACTACACAGTATATGTATATACACTCAAACCGGCTTTGCCAAATGATGAACATTCCCATTTCCCAAGTATGCATAACTAAACATTGTCACAAAACCCTCTCTCCCTCTCTTGTTCTCTGCTTGATGGTTTCCAACTTCCATTAAAACTTGTCCATATCCCTCAACTTTACTATTCGTTGAAGTGTATAGCACCGAGTTTCCAAACAAGAAAAGTAGTAGCAAACATAACTGTGCTTATGAACACAAAGGAGAAAGCAATGATGAGAATATCCGAGCCTCCCGGTAAATCAAACGTAAGGCCGTTCTTTGGCATCCCTCTCCTGCTATCATCAAGCATGTTGGTTGGAGCTTCGGGCAGACCCGGTTTCCTCTTTGTTTTCTTATCACTTTCCTTGAGCACATCAAGAAGCTGGCTTCCCATCCTAGGTTTTGAAGGTTTAGGTGTTGCTTCAGTGTATCGGCTTAGAACCCGAGCTGCTCTTAATCTCTCTCGTGCTGTCAATGGTGCTTTTTTCGCTGAGCCATTGCTTCCTGATTCAACTGATTCACTTGCTGGTTTACTAGAAGATTCCGAAGAGGGAGAAGAATCAACAGATGTTGTTGTGATAGAACTGTCGTTTTTCTCAACACAAGATAAAACCAGTCTTCTTCTGCTTAGAAGTAACCTTCTTGAATCATAAAGAGAGATGTTGGGCACAAAAGGTGAAGGCTTTAACGGTATCGTAGGATGGGATCTGTTATGAAGCTTCAAAAAAAGATAAGATTTTTGTTATTATCAGCAAAAACAAAGCATCCATAGAAAAAGGATTTAAGCTTTTCTGAATCCATAGAGAAACCAATCAATCAAAGAGGCTAACACACAAAATCAAACCTAGTTGCAGGAATCTCCAAGGTAACGAGAAAGTTTTTCGATTTTTCAGAAACAATTCATCCCCAATTACTAGACGAATCTTAGATGGGTCATCAAAAGAAGAAGACAGGGAAACACTTACCGGAGAACTGAATCCGGCGTTGAGAGCGACGGACATTGTGAAATCGTATGTATTAAGAGTGACGCATACGGAGGAAGATGAAGACGGGGGAAGCTCTGTTTCTGTGTGGTAGTGAAAGAAGCTAAAGCAGAGAGAGAGAATCAAAGATTGGGTTCTCCTCTGCTTCCTTAAGATGATCAATTTCCCCCACTCGCTCTTCTTATACCGCGTGAAAACCACGCTGTCTCTTTTATGAAAAGTTGCAAATTGTTTCACATTTTAATCAAAAACTACAATATCCCCTGAATAAATAAAATTAAAGAATGGTCTACTAAGCATTGACTTTGTGTAGTTGAATGAGATCATCTAAACTGCTTATTTGACAACCTAAACCTCTTGTCTTTAATGACCCATTCACACATATGTTTGTTGATCGATGGTCTTCTTTTGGTAGAGTACCTTTCGCTAAATCGGTCCAACTATGCAACGATTACTAGTAGTAATCTCATTTGATCAGACAATTTAAATTTAAACGAAAGTCAGAGATACTGATTGTGTCATTATATTATTACATTACTAATTTAATACTAAGACATGGTGTAAATGTGTATTATGTTAACAACCAATTCCAGCTCAATCATAACCAATTTGTATTTTTAATTCTTAGTGATCACGATCCACGACTACACATGTCGAGTGATGTCTCGATAAAATATTTAATCAAACAAAAGACTTCTTTACTAAATCAAAGACAGAGATGGTAGGAAAGACAAAAGAATGTCGGATCTTCCTTAAGCTTTATTTCTCCAGGGAGATTAATAAGTCTTCTTCTCTTTGTTTCTTCTGCTAATCTCCTCTCGAGCCAGTTTCTCTCTTTTGTGTACCTACAATTATCTGTGCAATGGTGACATCTTCTGATGGATTATTCGACGACTTGAGCGTGTTGGGAGTGATTGGATACGTATTGGAGCAAACCAGGTTCATCTTCCTCGTACCGATACTGAAACGTATGGTGAATCTATGTCAGGTTATCTCGGTGTTGTTGTTTATAGATGCAGCATATATGGCTATAGTTGTAGCCATTGGCAAATTACTTAGACGAACACCACAGAAAGTTCTCAAGTGGGAAAGCTTTAAGAACAATGACGACGTTGAGCTAGCCCCTTCAAGCATTCATCCCATGGTTCTCATTCAGATCCCAATCTACAACGAAAAACAGGTGACTTGCTTTGGAAACCAAAAAAAACAAAACAGAGCATAATTTTTTTATAACAGAGAACTCTGTTTCACAAGTGACATATGTTTTTAACAGGTATGCCAACTTTCGATAGGAGCTGTTTGCAAGTTATTATGGCCACTTGATCGGATGATCGTTCAAGTGCTTGACGATTCAACCGACGAAGAGAGTCAGGTCTTTTCCTTTAACCCTTCTTGAGCTCATTTGAATGTCCTTTGATCCTTTTGTCTCAGGCTCAATATCTATAAAGAAGTGTTTTTGCCTTTAAACTATCATAGAAACTGGTTAGATTGGAGTGTAAGAAATGGTCGAGCGAAGGTATAAACATAAAGTCGGAGGTTAGAAGTGGTAGAGACGGGTACAAAGCAGGAGCTCTCACTGAAGGAATGAAGCATAGTTATGTGGAAGGATGCGACTTCGTTGTTATCTTTGATGCTGACTTCCAGCCTGAACCTGATTTTCTTGAACGTACTGTTCCTTTTCTTGTCCACAACCCTGAGTTAGCTCTTGTACAAGCTGGATGGAAATACGGTTAGATCTTTCTACTTCACTTTCGAGTTAGCTAAAGATCCGCTTTAGTCGATTTGTTAAATCTATCTTGCTTGTGTGACAGGGAACGCCGATGAGTGTTGTATGACAAGAATACAAGAGATGTCCCTTAACTACCATTTTGCAGTAGAGCAAAAGTCTGGATCTTCCATACTTGGTTTCTTTGGATTCAATGGTGGAGCATCCACATACATTCTCCTGTGTGTTTTCTATTATATACTCCTGATTTAAGTGAATAAAGAAACACCTTGACCTCAGGTACTGCTGGTGTGTGGAGAATCAAAGCTCTGAATGAGGCCGAAGGATGGAAGGAACGCACAATAGTCGAGGACATGGATTTAGCGGTTAGAGCTTATTTACGCGGCTCTAAGTTTGTGTATCTCGACGATGTTAAGGTTTTGTAATCAAGAACCTTTCAAATTAAAGGCAATGACTCAACTTGTACTAATATTATCTGAAATAACCTTGGGAGTTTTTTTAATTCAGGTGAAAAACGAGCTTCCAAGCTCATTTCAAGCATACCGGTTTCAGCAACATCGTTGGTCTTGCGGTCCAGCAAACCTCTTCAAGAAAATGGCAATGGAGATTATAAAAAACCAGGTTGATAGATTACATATACCCCAAATATAATTCCTTTGGCACAAGTATGGTTCGAAACCTTTATCGTTTTTGTGTTACAACATGTTTGAAACAGAATGTGCCTATATGGAAGAAGGCATATTTGGTATACAACTTCTTCTTTTTGAGGAAGATCGTTGTGCATCTCTTCACATTCGTCTTCTACTGTCTGATTTTGCCCGCTACCGTTATATTCCCGGAAATCGAAGTCCCCAAATGGACTACTATCTACATTCCAGCTACCATCACTATCCTGAACGCTATTGCAACACCAAAATCTTTTTACCTCATACTGTATTGGATCTTATTTGAGAATGTCATGGCGATGCATAGGAGTAAAGGAACTCTGATTGGATTGCTAGAGACTAGTAGAGTTAAAGAATGGATTGTGACACAAAAACTAGGAGAAAGCAATACTCTCACGCAAAACCTCATTACAGCTACTAGTAGTCACTATAGCTTCCCTGAAAGGTTTGAATTGTTTTCCCGCCTAGATTTATCGCGCGAAATGTATGTTATTATAATGATGTGATATGTTTGGATTTGTGCAGACTTAGGTGGCGAGAGATAACGGTTGGGATGTATCTATTCATATGTGGATACTACGACTTTGTGTTCGGGAAGACATACCTTTATATATATCTTTTCTTGCAGTCTGTTGCCTTCTTCGTTGTTGGAGTTGGCTACATTGGAATGTCGGTTCCGAGTAATCGACGAGACACTTAACTTCTTTCTTCTTTCTTCTTTCTTCTCCTACACATTCTATTTTTCAAGAGGTTGTATAGAGATATAAAAAGATATGGTGTTGTCATCATGTTACAGTTTTATTCCTTGTAACGATCTAACTTCGAGTTATAGCACCATTCCAAACTCTTAAGAGTCCACCACAATTAGCAATTAGCAAGAGATGTAATTTATATTTATTTTTGCCGGTGAATAAACAAATGGAGACCATTTAAAGAAACAGTGCATGTGAGCAAGTTTTACTCACTTAGTTGAACAAAAAAAAAAAGAAACATTTGGCATCCTTTGTTACCCACCTCATTGACATATGAGTACAAAACACAGTTAAAATATCCTACTAGACACTCTAATAACCATTAAAGAAAACATTTCACAATTACAATTCAAGAAAAATTATGAACATTATGACATCAAAATATAAACCATCGAGGCACCTTGGAGCAAAGAGAACAAAAAAAGAAATTAAAAGTAAGAAAAGATTTTCAAAAACAATATTTTTTCCTTTGTTTGTTTATCTTTATAGGTCACGAACGGGATATGATACGTGTGTAAAGGAACTCATTCCACGTGTCAGGTAGACCGGGAAGACACCAATGGATACAATCTGCGTAAGTGTTGGGATCGGCTTGTTGCTCCGGCGTCAGCATTTTGCCTTGTCGGATTGTGTGAACCGAAGTGTGAGCATCTTTCCGGTACTCGGAGAGTTTGGTGATGTTGAGAAAGTAAACCGGAACTTTAAGAGAATGCGTGACGTTTTCCGCTACTGAAAACAGTCTGTAGTCTGTTCCTACGCTGAAGGGCATTGACATGTTTAGGATCGGTGTCGTCTCCAACGCGCACTTGATTCCATCAGGATTCTCCCAATCCAAGCTCCTAAGATCATACAACAACAAATCAAAATTAGATTTTATACTTTTTTTTTCTTAACGATAAACACATACTATAAAAAAATAATGTGTGGTGGTTGGTTTCACCAACTCGTTAAAGTGAAAGATTATAGAGTTTTTATGTTTTTTTTGCTGAATTTGTATATTTATGTAGGCTTTTTCAAAGGACAAGGACTTGTTATCTATTTTTCTGGTAACTAGTTTCTTGGTTTTCAAGTTACGATACGTCCGCAGGTTATAAATATTATGTTCTGGTTCTGGAATAAACCAGAGAAAAAGTTTGAAAACACAATACTACTAACTCTCACATATACTAATATTTAGCAGGTCAATTGAATGAAGTCAGTCCGCATTAAGTTCTACTGAACTTTTTCTATGTATATTACTTTGTCTATAATATTGCCCTAAAAAAAAATATGAAAAGGTGATCCTAGTAGAAAACATGGAGAGTGAGCTCTCAATTTGTCAATTGTCAGTAATATCATATTGCAAGCAAAAGCATATTACTAGCTAAATTCAGTTGATTAAGCAACAAAAAAATCAGCCTAACGTAAAAATCCAAATGGTAATTAAGAAAAGTAAGAAAAAGAATAGTTACTTGATGTGGAGAGGAGACATGCTAGCGAAGAAAACAGTGGTACGTAGAGGATCAATATTTCGTTCCACCCAATCTCCCCAAGTCCTCATCACTCTCCTATACGCTACCGGCCGTTCGATCTCTTCATACTCAGTGTCTCCTTTATCGAACGATCCTCGTCTGTTTTCATCATCAATTATTCCATTATCTCAATTCACAAACTTTGCATAATATAAAAGGCAATAATATTGTAGCAGACGACACTTACAGGACTTTCATGGCGAATGTGTTCATCCACCAGATGTAAGTGTTGAAAACAAGAAAGTCAACACCTTTCCAGTTGACTCCATGCTTCTCAATGGACTCAGGCATTATGATACGGTTAAGTATACTATGCATATTTGGATCGTCTGAATTCGATTCCACCAAAAATGGCGCCCAATAAAACTCCACCGTCGCATTATAATCCTTTTAAAACCATACAAATAAAAAAAATATTAATTACCTAACTAGTTACCTACTCTCAAAATAAGCAACTCCACTACTCTATTACTATAAGAAACTAATTAGTCAGCTCAATTACCTCAACTCGAAAGACAGAGAGAGAACCGGTTTTGTTCAAGCTTTTTCGACCGGGAGGAACCACTGATTGAACCAAGCAAACCATTGATTCCCATTGGTTACGGTTTAGTGAATCTCCAACGAACATCATTCTCTTGTTCCTCAGCTTCTCTAACAGCAACTTCGCTTTGAACCTTTTCACCATACCAAACAAAAAATTAGAGACTAAACAAAACTAAACCGACCGCAAAGAATCGATTGTAAAAAAAAAAAAAAAAAAAAAAAAAAAACAGAGGTTTTACTTTGGTAGAGAACAGTCTCTAGGTTGCCATCTCCAATTCTGATACAGAGAATCTCTTCTTCCGTTTCTCATGCAAGTGACTTGCGCCGTCAAGAACTCACACTGATCCTCTTTATACAACGGATGCGTCTCGTTATCAAAAACCCATTCTCCGGTGAACAAATCACACTCCTCCGGCGGCAGTTCCACGTCTTCTTCATCCTCCGTTACAGAGAAAAGCTCAATCTTTTTCGCTTCCTCTGTTTTCGTTCCTTCTTCCTGAACAGGGTCCGCTGAATCTTGATCAGGATCTGCGTTTTTCACCGGTTCCTGAATCTGGTCTGCGTTTCCAACGGAATCTTGACCTGTGGGCTGGTCTGAGGTCTTGATCGATTCTTGAACCGGTAGTGTTGTTGTTGTTGTAATCTCAGTAGTAGTGATCGGTTTCGTCACCTCCTCGTGGACGTCGTTACTAGGTTTTGAGGTTGAGAAAGGGAACTCGGCTATGGATTTGACGTCTTCATTGTACATGAAGATACCGAAGAGGAAAACAGAGAAGACGACGACGAAGATTGAGAGGTTACTGTTCTTCCTCTGTTTCATTGTTACTCCTGTTTCAAACAATGGAAATTTTCTCCTCCACGGTTGCATCTGTTTTTGTTTTTTTTGTTTTTTTTTTTTTTGTTTTTTTTTATATATATATAAAGAGAAGAATTGAAACTTTAAATCAAAAAAAAAAAAAAACCAAAAAAAAACAAATTCTCTTGGCTCTAAAATGTCAGAATGTTTGTGAGAGAGGGAGAAAGATCGATGGGAAATATAAGAGCAACGAATAAAGATTTAAATTTGATTTGTTTTGACGTTAATTAGTTTTTGTGATTCTAATAAGTTTGGTGAGATGGGTTTATCTTGAACTGGTTTTCAAAAGGCTTTTAGGTGAAGAAACAAAATAAAATACTAAGTTGCTCTTCTTTTTCACTTAACATGTAATCTCTCATTCGCTTAACTAACCTATTTTGAAGTTGTTGTTATAGCAAAGTAGAGTTTGGAGAGAAGAGTGGATTCAAAGATTCTAAAAGCTTGTCTCAGTCCTCACCTAAAGAAAGGGACCTTAGAAAACACAATTGTGGGTTGATGAATTTGCATGAATATTTTGTGTGTCTACATATCTAGGTGGAAGGTTTGAACCGGAGTCATCTTTTCTTCATTTGGATCTGAAGTTTAAACTGGTCACTACTCACTATTAAGAATGAGAAACTTCATTTCGTCTATTTTTTATCTGTTACATCATCAAATTTATTAGAAAATTTGTAAATTGTTGATCACATTTCAGAGGTGAGCAGTTCATCCTGGAACACATAAGATCCGGATGGATGGTTCAGATTCTTCATGTTAAAAGCCTCAAATATTTGAGGAAATTGGAAATCTTAGAGATTCATGGTGCATGTAACATTCCACCAAAAAAGCATATGAAGCTTCCCCTCCTACATTTTAATTGTAAGTATTATATTTCTGAAGTGAATAACTAATTGATCCAAGACCATTTGTTTAAAGCAATCGGTATCTTGCGTCTTAATCCAAAGTCCAAACTAGTGCTACCATCTGTTGTTGTCTCAAAACTTGTTGTGATACATTCACATATATTTCTTTTATGTTAAGCACAATTTTACTCCAGCTAATCACCAATCCAGTACTAGATTAGCACCAAACTAATCTTTCGAATTAGGGAAAGAAACTAGTCTTTCGTTTTCTGTAACAATCATGTTTCCCATTTCATGTTGAGGATGAAGCATCCGTGTTCGTTAAGAGAAAATAAAATATATATAGTTTACATTTGCAAAGTTAAAGGAAAAATAAAATATATATATGATGCTTTCTGTTTCAGAAAAGTAAAGGCTAAGGAATCTCATAAAACACATACATACACCTATAAATCTATAATATGTATCCGGCACCAACCATTACCAATCATATATATATATCCATCAACTTCTCTACATGTATATGTAGATTTTGTATACTTTATTACGACTCCATTTTGGCTTTAGTTGTTAGTTCAATATTTGAATCCTTTTGCTTTGAACCAAAGCCAAAGTAACCCAACCCAAACCTTTGTATTTTGTTAGTATGAGTGAGTCAGATACACATCGGATATCATACGTACTCCACACCTTTATTTTGTATAATAATGATTTTACTTCAACTTTTCTACCTGCGTAGTGATGTGTCTCAGGCACACGTGCGTCCCATAACATCTTTGACATCTCCTTATAGTTTCCTTTCACACATATCTCATAAAATGATAAAATAAGACTTCTTCGCCATTGTAGGCAACTAGGCATCGATTTATTTGGTATAGACTACAATTGATTTATTCTGAAGGCTGAAGCCAATCAAGAGCTTAAAGCCTGTTTTGAATCCCATTGAGCGTAATTGAGGTGGCGTTGTGCTTGTTTATTTGCTTCTCTATTTGGTATCTTTGCATGAAGTGGAGTGCTCAGAAACAAGAAAAAATCCTTGAGGATGCAACAAAAAAAAAACAACGAATATAGAAACTAATCCAATTAGCTTCTATCTTTTCTTGTCATAGTGACTACAAAGTACAAACCATATACTAACAGTAACAACTACTGTATAAAGAAAGTCACAAAAATTAAAGAATTAAAATTTTGCAGAGATGGCACAATGGCAATATATAAAACCATATTTTTGTGTGGTTTACGCCACAGTCTGCACCTTCTCTCTGTACATTTGCTCAGCCCACGACATAATCCGAACCCTCTCGTTCATCCCAAAGCTTCTCTCCGACACCACACTGTCTTTAACCAAAGAGTTAACCCATGACACATCTGGCTCGTCCCTGTAATCTCTTGCTACGTTATTGTTATTGTTGTTGTTCCCATGGATTCCAAAGGAAACACTTCTTCTCATCTTATTAAGCTCCTCTCCTTTCATTCCCCATTCGAGCTTCCCGTTTGGAGATCCCCAATCAGAGAGATTAGACTGTTGTGATGCTTGAGTAGTTGCCGGTTTGAAACTCAAGCTGCGTTTCGCAAAGGCAGATGATCTTGCTTTCATCACTGCAACCGCAGCAGCTGCTGAAGAGTCAAACCCGTGGTGAGAAGGCTGTTGCCTTACCGGGGAAGACGGATAATGTTGGTTCATGTTTTGACTCATCTGAGAATTCCTACTTGGAGAGGAAACATAAGACCCGAAACTCTCTTCCACATTGTTGCCAAAACCGCGGAGTCTCAGTTCCATCTCCATCTCCATATCGATATCTCTAGCGCTCAGTGTGGACTTCAACCTGCTTCCACCATTGAGCTGCAAAGCCGGTGGAGTAAGAGTATTGACTCTGTTCTGCCATGAGTTTCTTGGAGATGAAGGAACACCATTAGCCATTGGAGACACTGGAGGAGTCGAAACTCCTGACGTATATGCAAGAGGAGACAAACCAGGCATCATCATCTCCACGCTGCTAAACGGAGACTGAGCTACAGCAGAGCCAGTTGAAGCATTAACAGGTCTCATCTCTTCACGTTTATGCGCAAAGAAACAAACTCTCCTTGCACAACCCGTCTCATCTTTACAAAGCCTGGTTTTATACTGAGCAGGGTGAAGCCACGACTCGAAAACACCGTGAGCATACTCACAAGAATCTCCTTTAGGGCATGACCCTTTACGGAACTCGGGACAAGGGACACACGTGTAAGGATACTTCCTCGGATCTCTCCTCCTCGCGTTCTCTCCCGGATGAACAAAAGCACACTCAGTCCAATCATGCGAATAAGCCCTCGAACAAGGCTTAACCTTAAAGCTATACATCCTAAACTCATCACTTCCATAAACCCCTTCGTTAATATCAGGTAAAGACACATCAGCTGGATACTTGGACACAATCTTGATCTCTTCTTCAACCGCCTCATCGATCAAACCGCTAACACGGCCTCCTCTCAGCAACAACTCAACAGCCTTCCTCCTCGGACTAGCCACGAATCTCGAAACCCGAACAAACACATCCAAAGGTTGGTTCCCATTAGCATCAACAGAGTTAACCAAAGCAGAAGCATCAACCAAGACGTTGATGACTTCAACCAAATTCACACAACAGCCAGCAACAGCACAATGAAGCGCAGTGACTCTCTCTTCACCACAAGCTCTGTTCACATCAGATTTACCAGTGGAAACAATGAAAGACAAAACCTTTACGCTTCCATACATAGCTGCAACCATCAAAGGCGTTCTTTCTTCAAAACCCATCTTCTTAGACCCGACCCGTCTACAATACCATAACCCTGACTCATCCAAATCAAGCCCTTTCTCTTCAACATCTCTCTTGAACGAGTCGAGATCATCACAGGCAGCGAATTCGAGGAGAACCATTGTATCTTCTTTCTTTTGTCTTGATTCGATTTCAGTTAAGGTTCTTGAAGAGCAGAGATTGCTCTTTGGTCCACTACACATAATAAAAGTATCCTGTAAAGAAAAGTAATTGATGATGAGAAACTGATATTAGAGAAGAATATAAAGGTAACTTTCTTTTGTTTGTAACTTTTTCCATATTCTAAGATTCTCTCTTCTTATATGCAGATTTTGATGTCCGCAATTTTAGCGGATATATGAATGAAAAAAGGAAAGGACTTTTCTACTAAGACAAGCATACGACCGTTTCTACTCTTCTCCGTTGAAAATTAGTTAACCAAAAAAAGGAAGTCAAAGACAAATCAAGTTAACTAGGTAAGAGACCAGACAGAGTATTGTAAGAAATAGCAAGACTTGGTAACCGAATTAGACCATTGAAATAAAACGAAACTGGAGATTTTCCACAGGGAGAAGGAAGGGGACAAACCTGGAATGAAATTGAGAAGAAAGTTGGAAGCTTTTGGTTTGTTTTTTTTTTTGTTGGATTGAGAGAGAATGAGGGTGATGATGGAGAAACACAAGTGGGGTTTTGGGGTTTGTTTTTAAAGAAGAAGAATGGAGTGTGTCTGTGGAGGATTCTTTAAAAAAGGTGTTTCACGATGAAGGAAGGTTCGCTCTTTCTTCCTCTTTCTCTCTTCTCTCTTTGGTCTTCTTCTTTTATTTTTATTATTCATGATTGTTTTATTTTATAATAGTAATTAATACTTTTCTTTGTTGTTTTCTTCGACATATAATATGGTTTTATAAGGTCAAAAAGTCAAAAAAGTAGAAACCAAAACTTTCAACGGTGAGCCTTTGTCGCTCTTCTGCTGACTATTCTACTACTACTACTACTACTCTAAAATCCGTTTATTTTTGGGACAACTGACATGAGAATCAGTTAATTTTAGTACGTCAATCTATGACAATTTCTTGGTGTGATTAAGGGAGCACAGTTTTTGTATTTGTGGATGGAGAAATGGTAAATTTTGGAGTTGAGGGAGTGATAAAGAGTTGATGAGACACACACTACTTGAGTAGTAGTTAACTCAAAAACTAACCGGTTACGGCGGTAACCCTTGAACACGCGTGTGTATGATAGATCCACCACCACACACACACAACACAACTAGCACGCGCTTTTCAAGAGCACGTGAAAGAGACTTGTACCAGTCAACTCTTCTACCACTTGCTTCATTCAGCTCTTCGAGTTTTATAATTAAGCTGTCTATTTCCATCAAAATCCGAAGCCAAACCCAAATTAATAATCAGTGATTATTAAAAAAAATTATAGAGAGAGAGAGAGTCAAGGACGCGTTCTCTAATATCTTCTTTCCCTTTGGGTGGGCGACAAAATTGTCTTTCACTTTGGCTGCCCTCTCTCTATTTCATTTGCCCTTTACTTTATTTTGCCATTCATTATTAAACAAATTAACACAACCCCTATCTTTCTTCAACTTTAGTATTTTTAATAGTAATTGATCACACAAAACATGATTGTTATTATTTATAAGTATTCTTTTATTTGTTAATGCAATCATGACTGTAGGGAATCTATAGATTTTCATCAACTTGGAGTTTGGGGGTAATATTGTACTGTGTCATATTATGTAGTATATGGAAGTTGGTTGGTTGAAGAGTCAAAAAAACTAACTTAGACTGCGTTTTGGGGTCAAACTCATTAATAACAAATTATTTCTTATGCAAATCTTCCAATTATTGGATTTGTTTCCTCCATATGAATTTTCCACAGTTTTTTTTTTCCGCTAAGTCAAAATTTGGACTTCAAACAAAAAAAAAACATACAATTATTATGATGGAGATGTCCATTATACTACATGTATGTTATCTAGAAAAACCACACGATTATATATATATGTATTATTATCTTTATGAAAAGCGGACTGTGAATACTAACGATGTTAATAGAAGATAGGGTATGAAATTATATTAAATATGATAAGTGATCACGAAGGCCAGTATCTTTTTGTTTATTTTGGACCTTGCAAAAGCTCGTGGATAGTGGATACCCTCATGCCTCATGTACTATTCGTTTTCTTTTTTTTGGTTATTTCATATTACCACTTGTTTTATCACAAAAGACTACTAAATGGCTAAAAAGTACATCGTACGTCAGTATATAATATGGACAAATAATGAATAGATTGAATCGTTTTGCTAACTAAATCAACAGTTACAAAGGAGGTCAACATCAGGTAAAGAGCGAAGTTTAAACTCATATGAATTACTTTTAATTTCATCTTATTGATACGTTGCTTATCAAATGCAGTAGGTATTTTTCATTCAAAGAAGTTTGTCGAAACCGATATAATTTGATATTTTGATGGATCGTACCAATGACGATATGATGTATTTTTATTTCTTTAGAAAAAAAAAACTACTTCCGAACCATGTAGAAAACAATGTTAAAATAATAAGTTCATTCTCAGTTGCCGGTATCTGAACCTATGACTTTGAAAATTATCAATGTTTTGAAAAACCAGCTAGTAGCTTAGTATACCAGTTGAGTTATCAATAATTGCATTTTTACACTAAAGTTTTCGTTATACTATCTGTCTAATTTTTTCTTCAGTACGTCGTAACGATTCGGAAGCCCTAGTTTTATAGTAACACGTGGGCTTCTCCTCTCTCTATACATATATAGTATCAAGAATTTTGCAACCAAATTTCTCAACTTTAAAAATCGATATAAGTTTGTCGGGATTTTTGAGTGACCCTTAAATACACACGAGTAAATTTGTTGGGCAGGTTTCTAATGAGGCCTAACTAGTTTTTTGCTGCAACTTCGGCCCAGTCTATCCACAGACAAATTAGTTCACTGAAAAAAAAGATTAGTTTCTAATTGAAGCCCCAAGTACGAGGGTTATATAAATGTGCTTGGACTGATGATCTTACGGTGATCTGTATATATGCTAAGCTCTAATTTGTCTTGGGGTGATACAAATTATAATGAATCTCTCAGGAGGTAAAAGTATGTGGCATTTTTTTTTTCTCTTGTGAAATGGATCGTACGTACAAATGGTTGTACAATGTTTGCTGATGAATTTGAAATGGTATAAGTGTTACCACCTTCTCTCTTACGTACCTTTTCTAAATTTCGAACATATTTTTTTTATTTCTCGTCTCAAAACTCCTTACAACATCAATCATCACCATTATGCCTATGTAACAAGTTTTCTCAACTGGTTTTGGCTAATGTAGGAGTAGGCTAATTGTGGGTCTGGACTCTGTTTTTTGGTTTCGGGAAAGCTTCATGTAAGTGTTTGTAAGTAAAGGGTATCCTATCACCAAATTATTAATATAAATCAGTTGACCAAAAAAAAATGTCTATGTAACCAATCAAAATCTTAAAAAAAAAAAATATATCTATATTTTATACCAAAAAAAAAACCAAACTTTAAAATATATGATTGGTACAAAATGGTATTAAGCACTTATATAGGTGTAACTAATGATACAAAGCGGTACTGTAGACATATGTAGTTGGTAACTTGGTATAACATATTATTCAAAGTTAAGTAAAAAAAAAAAAAAATTGGTTTTTTTGGTTTTGGCCAGGCTAGCTAACCTTATGTTTAATTAATACTGATTTTGGGGAATATTTGGATTGTTAAACCGGCTCGATTTGTTAAACGTTTATGATTAATGATTATATATATATGTACAAAGTACAATATATGGTTTTGATCTAGATCTGGTCAGGGTAAACGAGTTTATTATCGGTTTTACGATTTTGCATATTTACAAACTGGCTCGAATGTTAAAACTTAAACGTTTAGGACTATAATAACTTCTTTCTTATATTAGGTATTTTTCTTTTGATAATCTCTCTTTATAATATTAGATAATTATTGTATTATTGTGAGCTTTTTGCTAAAATAGAGAAATGGATCGGTTCTTAAGAAAGAAGAAAGAGAAGCAATAAAACGAAGTTGGCCGACATGACGCAATGACTTAGGAAAGTAGAACAAAACTAATTTTATATTATATAGTTTGGTTATTGAATCTTGAACTAGCTACAGAAAATGACTCAGAAACCACTAAATATATGGATTTCCAAAAAAGACGTCCACTATTACTATACTGAGATGACGATATGTTTCATGTCTTTCCGCTATGATAATCGATGTTATCAAAATTGTTGAATAAATGGTCCACAGCATTTACGGCACGTGCCAAATTAGTTCCCCCCAATATACTTCACTTCATGTCTTAAAGAGTTCTTTTTTTTCTGATAAAGAATTGTCTTGAAGTTGCGTATACAACTGGTGCGATGATCTAATGCTATCTTTCTCTATCTCACTTCTGATTCGCTTCGTCAAATATGATTTTATCCGCAAAATATTAGACATGTGCGGTAATCTGTTTCGGATTATAATAATACACTCTAGAAGATTTTTTTTCGTACGGCAATAAAACTACTACTGATCGTTAAAAGCAGGTCAAGTCTCGAGCTGGTAAGATGGCAAACCTTCGATTGTTTAAAGTCAGATTTCATGTGTCATTTTCTAAGTTTAGTTAGGATCGATGTTTAAATAATTTTAGTATATCCCAAAATGACAAACTAATCTACGCTTTAGTTTGTTTAAAAAGAAATTTATAAATTTCGATAATTTTGTAAAATGTCCAAAACTTATAAACCGTAAAATTAATACAACAATAGTGCGTTAGTTCGGAATCCAGATTATTTTACAAGTCGATATCACATGACTGCAAACGCATTATTGTATCACAAGTAGCCAATCAGAACGCAACTTCTGTGTAGCCAGTGTGTCGTGGCTTATTCCTATTGGAAGTCGATGACTGCTGCTCTATCTTCTTTGTCTTTTTGGTGCTTCCATTTGTTTTGTTGTCTGTCATCGACTTTTCCGACAAGATCCACCGTAAGTTTTTAGGTTTCCACTAAGGAAAATTGATAGATAGATCAAAGGCCTTCGTGTTTCGTTTCTAGCTTATGGTAATATTTTTCAGCCAGTATATCCAACAAAACAAGTACTTACATGACCATCTACTAGATTTTCTGACAAAAGACTGAAGCAGTTAGCAGTATATGCAAAAAACACCAATCCCCACGTTTTTGTCATATGATCAGTATTAGTGTATGACAAGGACGACAAGATTCGCAAGAGTGTACTAATTTCAGTTTGTTACATTTAACTGCCCATATATACCTTCTTCATTTATAACTACGTCTCAAGGATCATAACCAATTTTCTAATATCTATGTATATAAATATAACATGATCACACCTAAAATGTGTGTATCTGGTTTGTTCTATGATGTATAAATGCACTTCAGATGCCGTAGGACTTAAGCACCTTAACCAATTTGCAATTTTTCCTTTTAGTTTATGTGGATCATACAACTACAAGAAAACAAGCCTTTTGCGAGGACACATTGCGACGGAGTACAGCTCTCGCAAATTTGCGATAGATTTGTTAGGGATTTACTAGAAAATAAAAAACCATAGCACATTCCTCGCAAATTTGCGACGAACTCAGCCGTCGCAAATCTGCTGCTCAATTGCGACGCATTTACGACAAATTCGTTGGGAAGGTCCCTTTCCTCGCAAATCCATCGCAATATTGCGACGATTTTGCGAGAACATACTCCATAGCAAATTTGCTATGGAATTGCAAGTGATTTGCGAAAGCCATAGCAAATCCATTGGAAAGTTAGGATAATAATTTTTTATAAATATTACAAAACTTAATAGAATTTTTCTGAAATACATTTGAATGTGTTCATAAGGTGAATTTACTAACTTTTAACATTATTTTGATGGTTTTTACAAATTATATATTCAAGGTTTGCGACAAATTTGCGATTGATTTGCTAGACGCATAGCAAATTTGTCGCAAATCCATCGCAAACTACTCAAAACATAGCAATTCCCTCGCAAAAAAAAACTTTAAACCCTTAACCCTAAACCCTAAACCCTAAAGACTTATTACATTACTATTAATGATTAAAAAAGATGAATCCAAAACTATTAATCAAAGATAGCAGTGCAACACAAAATTGTTAGAGAATTGGACAATTTGGCAAATATTTGTCTCAATGTAATTAACATATATGTGATATAGTGTAGAACATCATCATGTTTAGAGTAAGATGCAAAATTGGATAATTTTGGAAAGTTTGATGATAGAAAAGAGTATAATGAAACCATTGGACCTTATAATATACTTGAAAGTTAATTTGACTAATTTGTTACAATTATTTTGATGGTTTTTGCAAATTAGATATTCAAGATTTGCGACAAATTTGCGACTGATTTGCTAGAGCCATAGCAAATTCGTCGCAAATCCATCGCAAACAACACAAAACATAGCAATTCCCTCGCAAATAGAAACTTTAAACCCTTGAACCTAAACACTTAAGACTAATTACATTACTATTAATGATTAAAATGATATAATTCAAGAATTATAATCAAAGATAGGGCATTAATGACAATTGCAAATCCTAAACCCTAAAGACTTTGCGAGGGATTTGCTACGTTCCCTTGCAATTTGCTCGCAAAAACTCTAAATTATAAAAATTTAAATTAATTAATATTTGCGATGCTTTTGCGAGGGAACGTAGCAAATCCCTCGCAAATTTTGCGTTGGAATTGCGACGCCGTTAATTTCCTACATAACTAAAAAACCTAGTTTGAGCGAAGCTCAAACCCAGCCGACAAACCCTAATTTCCTTCTTCTTCTTCCGATTTCTTTCTTCTCCGGTTGTTCTCTTCTCCGGTTGTTCTCTTCTCGTCTCTCTTCTCCGGTTGTTGTCTTCTCCTCTCTCTTCTCCGGTTGTTCTCTTCTCCTCTTCTCCTCTCTCTTTTCCGGTGAAACCTTCTCCGACCCTTACTCCTCCTCTTTTCTCTTTTCCTTTGAATCACTTATCCGGTAAGTCTCCTCCTCTCCCCTTCTACCTCTTTATAGTTAGAAAGTTTGCTTAGATTAGGGTTTTTAATTCGATTTTAGGGTTTCAAATTTGGGGATTCAATTTGGGGTTTAGGGTTATGATTCGATTAGGTTTTTAATTCGATTTTAGGGTTTCAAAATTGGGGATTCAATTTGGGGTTTAGGGTTATGATTCAATTTGGGGTTTTAAATTCGATTTTAGGGTTTCGAAATTGGGAATTCAATTTTTGTGTTTCTAATCAGTTTTTTTTTTCTGCTTTCAGATGTCTTCTCGAGACCAAAATGTTTCTGTAAACCAAAACGTTTACAGAAATTTCATTGCTTTTCAAGGGTTAAGTCCTCCAGTCTCTGCTCGAAGGACACATTCTGCTTCTGTTCCTCCCTGAAGGTTACCTTCTCCCGCTTTTTCTCAAGGTACATCACCGGCGATGCATGCTGATAATCCTCATGGAAGCTCTCCGGCGATGCATGATGAGAATCATGGAAGCTCTCCGGCGATGCATGATGAGAATCCTCCTCAGCAATCAACTTCGCGTATCAACAGTATTTCTGCCTCTCAAACTTTTTTCACTTTGGAACAGTTACTTGCAAGTCCCGGGCGTGCTGGCTTACCAAAACTGGATCCTAAGCGACCTCCGGATACTCTCTGGTGAGAATGTTATGTATCTAACCTATAGTTTATCTTTATGTTTTGTATTTTCAATGATCATCATTCCTTTTATCTTATGTTTTGTAGGTTTGACCAGGATTCTTCGGTTGCTGCTACTGTCCGGGCCATTTTTGAAAGAGATTTCAAATCAGCTCATGCCAATTGGACCCAAACACCAGGTCCGGTTGTAAACCGATGGTTTGAAACTTTTGCGGTAAGTTACAGATTGTTGATGTGTTTAAATTACAGATTTTGTTTGTTTATCACTTGATTCTTGTTCTGATTCTGATTCTGATTCATGTTATGTCTTTACAAGCAAACATATAACTGGGATGTGTCCATCAATGGAAGAGTTAGAGCTGAGTTTGAAAATAAGTTGAAGAGTCGGATGAGTGATCAAGTGTCTCGGTGGAAGGGTAAGTGGAAGAAGAGAGGTAATGACGCAATGCTGCGGTGGCTTGATCCTACCGTATGGGATGGCTTGGTCCAGTTTTGGTGTGAACCAAAATCAGAAGCAAAGAGTATCAATAGCCGTAATGCTCGCTATAGTGATCCTAATGGCACCGGCATACATAAGCACCGTTCTGGTCAGACCTCTTTAAAGCCCGAGCACGAAAGCTTGCAAGTATCTCTGTTTAACACAAGTTCATTATTCATATCATATCTACAATATAGTAATATAGTTGTTTCATTTCTCTGTTTTTAGTCTGAGAGTACTGGTGAGCCACTACCTGATTTCCTGCGAGTACTAGAAGACACTCATAGGAAACCTGATGGGTCGTTTGTTGATGGACTGTCTTAGAAGGTGTTCAATGAAGTGTCGTCAAAGATAGCTGAAGCTGAGTCTGAGCTATTATCAGCGGATAACATGGAGAGTAGTGCTTCTGGCGGGTTATCAGTAACTGTGAAGAACCAAATCTATGCCGAGGTAAAACATGCTTCATTGTTTTTGTTAATGTTTGTGTTTGTGTAAACTATGTGTGTAAACACTTATGGTGTTTATGTTTGTGTAAACACTTATGGTGTGTATATGTTTTGTTGGCAGGTTGCTCCGAAGAAAAAGAACCGGATATATGGGGTTGGTAACATGCAAGCAGAAGCATCTTCAGCTCATATTGGTCAACCGCCTCCTCCTGATGAAGATCCACTTGTTCTAGCTGCGAAGCTTGCTGCTGCCGAAGCTGTTCTTGCAACTCAGGCAACTCAGTTATAGAAGATGCATAGTTATGATGCATACTTTGATTATCTTGCAGAGAAAGATCCAGAGTTTGCTGCAAGGTTTCGCCGAGAAGATACAGCTGTTGGAGACATAAACACCGGAGAGGCAACCGGCAAAGAAGCTACTGGCGGCCAAGCAACCGGCGGAGAAGCTACCAGCGGCCAAGCAACCTGATGAACTCTCTTTCTCTTAATGTGTAATGTGTAATGAACAGCTTAGAACTTGATCTCCCTTGTAAACTTATTTTGTTATTTGAAAACTTAGTACTTCTAATTACAGCTTTAATTTGTATAAGTTATAAGGTTTAATTCTAATTACAGGTTTAATTTTAATTATAGGTTTAATTCTAATTAAGCTAACCAAAATGAAAATTTTAATTTTTTTTTATACCATTATTATTATTTGCGACGGAAAACATAATTGCAAAAGCATCACAAATTTGCGAGAGAAATACTAGATACGACATTTGCGAGGAAATTGCTTTTTAAACAAGTCCTCGCAATTTGCGATTAGTTTGCGAGGAAATTTTTTTCCTCGCAAAAGTTGCGAAGGATTTGCGACGTTGACCGATTTGCGAGAAGCGATTTGCGAGGAACGAACTTTCCTCGCAAATACCTTGCTTTTGTCGATTTGCGAGGGATTTACTACATATTCGTCCATCGCAAAACCGTTGTTTTCTTGTAGTGCAATAAAATGGAGGATTTCATTTGTTCTTTTTTCAAACCAAAACTAAACTTATAGTAGCTTACAAAAATTAACTCTATTAAAATAATTTATATTTTAGTGTATCTGTAGACATTTTTCAAATCATTACAAATTTTGCTTTTAAAATTTACCAATCCAGATTTTAGCTTTTTAAAAATCTTTCACAACAACTCTCTACTTTTTTGTTTCAATTATTAAGATTTGGTTAAATCAGGCAACAGTTAACAAAATACAAAACCAGTTTTACATCTACAAGATTAATTAATTATAGTTAGAGCCTCAATCAATCGAGAAAAGTGTCTATAAAAAAAACATTTGCAGTCTTATATTTAGTGGGAAATTTGAATTTCATGTATACAGCACGAAAATCTATATTTTATACAAGTGGTTATCTTTTGGCATTGTGTTTTTAAATATATATATAGTCTAATATAAAAACGTGAGAAATTCAACGAATGTCCCTCGAAAATTGGCGTCGAGATTTAACGTCGGCCTCATCATCTAGAGATACTTTTATTTCTCTGTGGTTATAAACTGATAGGTTTTTAAGTATCTATCCTATCCATTAGATCTCCCCGGCCGTTTGTCGTTTGATACACTAATCATTGACTCGCTGTAGTTAAAATCAAGAGAACCACATAAACATTTCAAATAATACTTATAACTTGATTATTATTTTATTAGGACAAAACAATGGTTCCGGTCTGTAATCGAGATATAGCTATTCAAAAATGAAGTGCCGGTCTTGAATTTAACTACAGAGAGTCAATGATTAGGTACATGCATTAGTGTATTTATAAGACGATTCGGATCATATATCTATTATGATGTCAGTCTAAACGAACTGTGAACCACTAACTTGCGTTGAGTTCATAAAAATAAAGAACAACAGTTTCGTTTAGTTAGTAAATATGTTCTGGAAATTATTAACATAAACACGTAACATCAATTTTTAATCTCTAGTCATGTGAAAAAAAAAAAAATCATTTATTTTTGCAGTGGATGAGACTTCATCTCTGGCGAAAGTAAGACGGTTTTTCAACTGGTTTACAAAGCAACCACTATAATTAATTATTTCACATAATATTTTGTAAGTTACTAAAAAAAACCAGAATAATGCATGCATCTATAGTTTTATCTTCTCTCTATATATATGACTTCCTTATTAGTACTCCTTCACTCATCCTCAGCCTCCTCTTTCAGCTCCCTTATCTCCCTTTGTCAACTAATAACCAAAAGCCATGAGCATGATCCAAGACTGGCCTGAGCCTATAGTCCGTGTCCAATCCTTATCTGAAAGCAACCTCCGAGCCATACCAAACCGTTATGTCAAGCCTCTATCTCAGCGTCCAAACATAACCTCTCACAACAAAAACAACCCTCACACGGCCACCACCAATCCCATCATTGACTTAGGTGGCTTATACACAGACGACATAACTCGTCAAGCCAAAACGCTTGATAATATCTCAGAAGCTTGTAGAGAAAGGGGATTTTTCCAAGTGGTGAACCACGGAATGAATCCGCAGCTCATGGACCAAGCTAAAGCAACATGGAGAGAGTTCTTTCATCTTCCCATGGAGCTAAAAAATATGCATGCTAATTCGCCCAAGACTTACGAGGGATATGGAAGCCGACTAGGCGTAGAAAAGGGTGCTATTCTTGATTGGAGCGATTACTATTTTCTTCACTACCAACCTTCGTCTTTGAAGGATTACACCAAGTGGCCTTCCTTGCCTCTTCATTGCCGGTATATTTTGTTTAAAAATTTCTTCTTACTTAGTTATAATTATATAAAAAGGAATTTCGTCACGTTTATGGATCTTTTTAATAAAAAGAATTGAATTTCCTAGCCTACTCACGTAACTCTAATCACTTCAAGCTCAATATATGAAACCTAAGATATTTTACAATTAAGTCTCTTTCTGTATATAATATTCATCTTGGAAAACTAAAGGCGACGTATACTAGTCCATCTTTTTTAGTGGATTATTAATTCATAACGCACGCACATGTTAAGAATATACTGCTAGTTGTTCAGTCGAGCTATTATTATATCTTAAAATTGATTCGAATTATATTTTAAAGAGATAAAAGAAAGAAAACCGAAATCTTCAAATTTTGGTTTTTCTTGTCATTGAATTATATAGGGATATATTGGAGGATTACTGCAAGGAACTTGTGAAATTGTGCGAGGAATTGATGAAGATATTATCGAGAAACTTGGGATTGCGAGAGGACAGGCTTCAAATTGCGTTTGGTGGTAAAGAGGAATCAGGAGGATGTTTAAGGGTTAATTATTACCCAAAATGCCCTCAGCCGGAGTTAGCTCTTGGTCTCTCTCCGCACTCTGATCCCGGCGGATTGACCATTCTCTTGCCGGATGAACAAGCCGCCAGTCTTCAGGTTCGTGGATCCGACGACGCATGGATCACAGTCGAACCAGCTCCCAATGCTTTCATCGTTAACATTGGTGACCAAATTCAGGTGACTGTTTTATTCGGTTCCTTTTTCATATTAATTACTTATTTATATGTATAACTATTTAACTATAAAAAAATTAAACCAAAATTCAAACTAAGAATTTGGATACATTTGCTGTTTGCTTTGACTTATGTCATTACTCATTAGCTAACCAATAATATTCGATTTCCTCCATAATAATTTACTAATTTCGTTTCTTCATTATTTTAGACTAAAAATTATCAATGATAAGGAAACGAAAGTAATATCACGTGGAGGGGACTTACTATTTTTTTTTTTTTTTTTTTTTTGAAGTTGTTAGTTTTGATAAAGCACGTGCATGCATCTTTCTTCTTCTTCTTCTTCGTTGTATTTTCTTTTTAGAAAAAAAGGTAAAAGGGTTTTGGAAAGAAAATATAAAGTTGATTGGAAATAAATCTACAATAAGGTATTGGTGAAACCACGTCGCCATATTCACTTCCGTTCTTTAATTCGACATGTGCCTCTACTAAAGGAAAAAGAAAAGGTCCAACAAAACCAAAGGGAACAGGAAGAAACAATTTCAACGTCTAAGACAAAGCTCACACATTGTTTACATGTTTCAAACGTGCTATAACCATAACCGCCGACCTAGTCAAACAAGAATCATTTTGATGTTATATTTTTAGCCACTTATTACTTTATTTGCTTTGTTAGAGTAAAATCCTATTATACGGCCTATTTATCATTTAACGAACGTTGAACATTTTGGTTTTGGTTAGATGCTGAGCAATTCAATATACAACAGCGTAGAACACAGAGTGATCGTGAACCCTGCAAATGAGAGGTTGTCGTTGGCGTTCTTCTACAACCCAAAGGGCGATGTTCCGATCGAGCCGTTGAAGGAGCTGGTGACCGTAGACTCACCACCTCTCTACTCCTCCACCACATACAATCGCTACCGTCAATTCATTCGTACGCAAGGACCACGTAGCAAATGTCATATCGAGGAACTTAAATCCCCTCGATAGTAGAACGTGCGTACATTTGAAGTTTTTATAGTGTTTTATCATGTTTTCTTGTCGTATAAATAAAGAGCAATGCTTTTATCTGTTACGTACTGTATTATAAATTGTGTTGTTTTATGAGGAGGTTTGCATTATGTTTTTAGGATATGCGTTTGATGTACGCATGTTTTTCTTCTGTTCGTTTTTTTTTACATGATAAAAGGTTGTGCGCTAAGTAATATATTCACAATATTGTTTTTAAAATATTACTGACGTTTATGTTTATGCCATATTTTGTGGATTTGAGGTCTTTTTTATATATGTGTAAAATATTCTCGGTTTTTGGTGCATCTGTTGTAGCGAGAAACCTTTTTGTTAAAGCTTTTGACGCCAGATCTGTAAAGAGTTTTTGAGAAATGAGTTACCTTTCCGAGTGACTTGATTACTCTTTCTTTTCCCATTCCATTAGGTGAATTAATATAGAAGTATCTTGGAAATTTTACGAATTTCTATATATGTTGTAAGCAAACTACTGACATATGATCATGGAAACAGCCACGATCACAAGCTAGCCTAGAGCTACGAGGAACTCAACTGTTCAAGTATACATATGATGATTCACACACAGAAACAAAGTTGTTTATGAGCAATATAGATACTGTTTAGTAGTCTCGCACACCACATCGTATGCAAAACAGGACAAATTAGAACAAAGGCAACAGAACAGAAACAACAACTATATATTGGATAGGGTCACTTACAGTCTCAGAGAACATGTCTTGCAGTGCCGTTGCAAGTTTTCACTTTCATCTTCCAAAGAATTGAGTAAGTGCAAATTAGCAAGAACTTTCTCCGTACCCAGCTCTGTTAACAATCAGCATCAGAGACAAACCGATGTGTATTTCGATGTTCGTGTATTGGAACTTGGAAGCTACGCTTGTTTTTGTTCCTCTCTGTTATTTCCTCTAAACACAAAAGGTGCAATGTTAAGAAAAACAACTCGTATAGTCAAGAAAAAAACATCATCCAATGTTAAGAGAATTTCAAAAGCAGTGCAACAAAATGGAAGCAAAACCCTATTAGGCGGTGGAAAGCACATTCTGGATTAAAGTAGTAGAAAAATAAAACAGATTACAAAATTAATAATAAAGACGAAGAAAGAGATAATAGTAATATATGATATGATGTGCATCGATCACTTATTCTTTCGTTTGACCTCATTCAGTTTCTTCTCCAACCAACCAACGTAACCTTAAATCCAAATTTTGTCATAAATACCAGTGAAAGATGCGCATGAACCAAATTAGTGCTTGGGATTTTTGTGAGGCGACCTGTGCAGCATCCTAATCAACCGGATTAGAATACCGATGAAGATTGAACATACCCATGGAGTTCAATGCTGATAGGTTCAGACTTGCAGATAACTTCAAGAACATCAAGCTCTCCAAAAATCTTGACTTGTTCATCAAATATAAGTCCACAATATTTGGCATCAAGTTTTCCAAGGGGAATACTGGATGCACAACCACGTTCAGGAGTATTGTAATCAAAAGACCTCTGTTGTTTCAGTAAAATCACGAAAGATATCTTGCACTTCGGAGTGTTTTTCAGAAAGTTGATTCACTATAGTAAAAGAAAACTCTGCGCGTCTTCTCCATCCAAAAGGCAAAGACTCAGCATCAGGGACCGCCAGAGACAGATACAGAGACTCATCATATTTATTTCCCTTTAAAGTCGCCACAACACGCCTGCAACCACAAAAACCATTGAAAACGTTAATGCATGGAAGCCCTATAATACCTAAAACAATGTATATTTCTTACCAATTACATCCATCGATCACGAATACATCAGAATATATCTTCTCATCATATTGCAAAGAAGAGAAATTATTAATCACCCATGTGAACTGGTTCTCATAAAGTCGATCCCCCATTGAAAAGACTTCTTGCAGCCGCAACCGGAACAATTGAAACCCTAGATCCGCTCGCTTATATCATCAAACCCCGTTTCTTTTTTTTCTCTATATATATATATTTGATTGTGTTTACTTGTGTCTTGGGCTAAAAGGAAAAAGTCTTAGAAGAAAAATGGAAAGACAAACTCGAATCTAAACAAATATGTAACAAATTCTTCACATGTTTATCAAAAATAAAAATATGTAGCAAATTAGAAAAAAAAATTTCTTTTTTTTTGGAGAATATTGAAAAGAACCATATTTCAAAAATAGATACCGATTAAATTAGTTTTTAGAGACAAATAGTAAGTTCGGTAGCTGGGCAAAAAAAATATGAATAATTTATTCTTTAGGTTCCTTCACAAAAAATGAAAAATGATCTTATCCTAAAAGTGTGAATTGTGGTAAGAATCATGTTAATTTTATCCGAAATCGTTTATAGCGTGATATAAAATTAATCTTGAAGATAAGACAAACATGTCTTCTTCCATCTTTAACTTGATGATTATATTGAGATTAATTAGAGAGAGCGACTTGGTCAGTTTAAATTAAAGTTGCAAGCATGTGCTCGTGTGTGTGGACGTGTACTGTCTCGACTTCTTGTAGCAATAAGTGGATCATATTGTTAAGTATACAAATACGCCACATGAATAAAAATGTGCCACATGAATAATTTGAACTGGTCAAGTAAAGCTTTCACTGATTTGGAATTTTTTTTTTTCTTTGAAAGATCGATGCGAAATTATTTAGAGATAGACTAATTATAGACAAACAAAACCATAAATTAGAGTTGGTACAATCATGCTCCCTTGAATTGAGCCAAACCAGAAATTCATATGAAGAATTGTAACAAAATGACAGCTGAGCCGAGTCTAAAATCAGACCAAACCAAACCAAGATGATAAAAAGTCGGTTAACGAATATTTTTTAATAAAAATAAAATTTGAGTGACCTTTGAAAGTTTGAGCAGCTATTAAAAATAAGAATATGAAAATGTCGAACTAAGCTAGCCATGATTTTTATACACTATATTTTACTATATTTTTATACATTCTAATTATATTAAGTAGGCAATCTTTCTTAATTCACGCACAATTGGCGCACACGATTCAAATATCAGTGAGGAAATTCACAATCTCCCAAGGATCTTCATCATACTCTGCTTCCATCCATGTCTCGAATGTCGTCCAATATCTTTTATCACCAGATTCTTTTTTATTTTTAATTTTTATTTCATTCCAAAACAAAATAATAATGATTTTGCTGGTTTATTAACTTTTTTTTTGTTGGTTTGTGTATATATTATATAGGGACGTGATGCTCCGTCGTAGCCTAACATCAAAGCCGAAAAAAGATCATCTAGCAAAAATATTATCAAAAACAAGAAAATGTTTCCACATATTGTAGTTATGTGGAATAGTGTTTTCATCGGTTTTTTAAACCACATTTGGTTTTGTTTTTTGGTTTGGTATATTTTATTGTGGACACTATGTTAACAAATTTTATAATCTGCTGGAGCCACATATTTGCTTGTTCAAAGAGTGTTTGGATATGTAAAACAACCAACCTCACGAGCGTTATTTTCAAAGTTGTTTTGCCTTTGTTGATAGTCCGAGTATGACGCGTCCAACTACATGTTCAGAGTAGTGGTGTGATTTGGACCATATACTAAGACTAGAGCGTTTTCAAGATTTCAAACATAAACAAAGGAAGGAGTAGTGGAAACCTACTTCTGCATACTAAGACGGTGGCAGTTGTTCCTAGGAGCAAGACGAGCACCATTCATTTTCGTCATTTACAAATAGCAGTTTACCTAAACAATATGTAACAAATTAGAAAAGAATAATTTTTTTTTTGTTGATAATATAGAAAAGAAACATATTTTAAAAACTGATACCGATAAATTAGTTTTTAGATACAAATAGTAAGCTCGGTAGCTGGGCAAAAAAATGAATAATTTTTTCTTCAAGTTCCTTCACAAAAAATTGAAAAATGATTTTATCCTAAAAGTGTGAATTATGGTATGAATCATGTTAATTACATCCGAAATCGTTTATAGGTGTGATATACAAATACTTTTAGAGATAAGACAAATATGTCTTCTTCTATCTTTATAAGTACTTGATGATTGTATTGGGATTAGAGAGAGCGACCTGGCCAATTTAAAGTTGCAAGCATGTGCTCGTGTGTGTATGGACGTGTGTCTCGACTTCTCGTAGCAATGAGTGGATCATATTGTTAATTATGCAAATACGAGATACTAAAAATGTGCCACGTGAAAATGGTTTGAACTGGGTGAAGTAAAGTTTTCACTTAGAGATAAGCTAATTATGGACAAACAAAACCATAAATTAGAGTTGGCACGATCATGTTCCCTTGAAATTTGAATTGAGCCAAACCCGAATTCATATGGGAGAATTGTAACAAAAATAGCAGGCAACCCGAGTCTAAAATCAAACTAAACCAAACCGAGAGATGATAAAAAGGCCGGTTAAGGAAGAGATGTGTCCATGAAGAAAGAGACGAAAGGGAAAAAGATGCAAAGAAGAGCGTTTTGGTACAAATCTGTATTTTTCCTATTGGCTCTTTTTTTCTTCCGTTCTTTTAACCTCCACCCTCATTTTTATGGCGCGTGTATTTCACATCCAATTCTTCAACAGACTTTTTAATCTTATTTAACGAATATATTTTTAATGGGAATAAAATATGAGTGACCTTTCAAAGCTGTGAGCAGCTTGAATATGAGAATGTCGAACTAAGCTTTGGAGTGTGTTCACTATTCACTATATTTATTTCAAACCATCGTATTTAGTCATGATTTTATTGCATAATATTTTATCTAAAAAAACTTTTAAAAATATTCATATAAATTATATTTTATTTTAAAATTATAATATAAACAAAAGAAATTTTGATCTGTACTCTAGCACGAATCTTAATCTAATTCTGTTTTATTTGGTTTATGTGTCGACATTAGAAACATTATAACAAAATTATAATATTATCTTAAGATCTCTAATAAAAATAGTACTTAACATATAGAGATGAATGATTGCATGTTATATGTAGATGAAGTTGGTCATCATTTGTATTGATTGATGGATGATTCAAATTCATAAACAAAACTAATAAAACTACCTAGCAAAAGATGTCAACGACTTTGATATAAAATTTGGTCACTCTAAACGTTCTCGACCAGATTTGGCCTACATAAATCATCCCTTTAACTACTCAAAAAATCATATCATAATTCATTGAATATATACATGTATGACTTTTCTGAACTTAAATAAATAAATTAAAAAAGTCCATAAAAACCATTCTAATTGATTTTGGCATCATCCTAGTTGGCAGCCTTTGAACATTAATTTAATAGTAATTTAATATCTTTGCTTTACCGAACACAGAAGTTTTTATTCCTCAAATCTTATTTTAATAACAATCAAATTATTATTAATACAGTATTAAAAAAAAAAAGCATTGTATTTGGTACTACTAGTAAATTCCAAAACAAAACAAGTGGGAAGGGGGCGCGTGGGATCAAATTCAATGTCTCTCTCTGAAATCGAACCATCGCCATAGGCTTCTTCACACACACAAACCTTTCTCCTTCCTTAATTAATTTTAACTTCAAAATTAAATAAATATAAATTTGATTCATTTCCAATTTTTGATTGCTTCGTTTCTTCTTCAAGTCTCTCTCTCTCTCTCTTCGTCTCTCTTCGTCAGATTCTCTCACCCAGAGAGAGCCCCCCCCCTTTCAACTCTCATGGCTGAGTTGACTCAGGCCTCCGATGTAGTTTACTCGCCTCGTTCGTTTCAAGTGTGGAAGACTTTGGTGGACTGGCTCGCTTTCTTCTATCAGATCTTTCTTCAGATCCTTCGTGCCGTTGGCTATCATCCTCTCCTCTCTTCTTCTTCTTCGTCTTCTGCTAAAGCCACCGCTGATGGTTTCAAACCTTTGCCGTCTATTGAGTTGCTCGATAGGGCTGATGAATCTCCCACCACCGTCGATATCGCCTCCAGCGATGGTGAACTTCAGAGACTTAAGGTATCTCTTTCTTTGGAATTGAATTGGTCAAAGTCCTTTTTTTGGATTTTGTCTTTTCTTGTTGCTGCTTTGAAATTGAGAATCTGTGAACTCTCTAGTTAGGGAGGAACGAGCCTTAAGTTCTGGATTAGCACACTAGGTTTACTTCATTGTTCATAATTAGATGCAAATTTGTTTGCTTTTTAGCATAAACGTGCCTTATACATAGAGATTACCAATCTGTAGTAGATGTCTACTACTACTACTGCTCAAGCATACTTTAGTTTAACATCTAGTTTTTGCTTTGATCAATGGAATCAATAGGAAAGTAGACTTGAATTCGAGTTTTTTTCTGGTGTTAAGCTCACAGATTGATGGAGCTACTTTTGTTGATGAGTATATGGGTTTAGGACAGTGTATGCTTCATTTTGTAGCCTTTTGAGTATCGTGTATCTTCCTTATTCATCATTTAGCTCATTGATTTATTGAGTATTGTAAGTCTTATTTTAATGTATCAAGGAGCCTTTTCATTCATTGCTTACTTAGTTAGTTAGTGGCAAACTAATTTTAGTTCTCACTTTACCTTACTGAGTGTCAGTAGTATCCTGCAGATTTATGTTCTTCTTGTCTGGAGCCAGTTAGAATAGTCTAATTTGGTATTTGGTAGTTTTAAGAGTAGTCTGAGAACGGAAGATGTCTTTGCAGGTAGTTCTAGACTTGGATGAGACTTTAGTGTGTGCATATGAGACGTCGAGTCTACCTGCTGCTTTACGCAATCAAGCAATTGAAGCCGGATTAAAGTGGTTTGAGCTGGAGTGCTTATCCACAGACAAGGTTTCTTTCAGAACCTATATTCTTCTATAGTTAATTTTCATGTCTTTTTTTTCTTCTATATTATGACACAAGTCACTCTTGTTTATGAAGGAATGTGATGGGAAACCTAAGATCAATTATGTCACGGTGTTTGAGCGTCCTGGACTGCATGAGTTTTTAGAGAAACTCAGCGAGTTTGCAGATCTTATTCTGTTTACAGCTGGTCTTGAAGGTCTTTTGATTTACTTCTCAGTGTTATTATGTTATGTCCTCAAATCAATGCTCACATACATAATCCTAACAGTTGAAAATTCCATGCTTCATGTCCGCAGGATATGCGAGACCGCTTGTGGATAGGATAGATACCAGGAAAGTACTCAGCAACCGACTTTATCGACCTTCAACAGTCAGCACGTAAGTTATCCTGAATTAGGTTGCTCTGTTCTATCTTTCAAGAAACTAGTTTGTGGTAAGATTACTGAGATTTTTTATTCATTGTGTGCAATTCCTAAACAGGCAATACAGAGATCATGTGAAGGATCTGTTAAGCACATCAAAGAATATGTGTCGGACAGTAATTGTTGACAACAATCCTTTCAGCTTTTTATTGCAACCATCAAATGGGATTCCATGTATTGCATTTTCCGCTGGGCAGCCAAATGACACTCAGGTCTCTATTAATCATTAATCCTCTCATACATTTTGAACCCTTTAGACTATTGTGAATCTTGGAAACTAATCGGATTATAAAACTTGCAGCTCTTGGATGTTATTCTACCGCTTCTGAAACAACTGTCAGAGGAAGACGACGTACGGCCGACACTTTATGATCGCTTCCGCATGCCTGAATGGTTTGAGAAGCAAGGCATACCACCTTCGTGCTGGAACTCTTAACCAGATAAGCGGAGAGTAATGGTGAAAACAGAAATATCAGAAGTATGTGTTCCACACACAAAAAAAAAAATGGCAGAGGACTTGTTTGGAACAGTAGTTACAGCAATGGAAGCCACAGGAGAAGAAGGAAGGCACATAAACTACCATTCGTATTGTCTATAATCTATATGGTAGATTCCTTTTACAAGATTAAACTCTTTTACACATTCTTGATGTCAAGTGATTCTGTAGATTTCTCTGTAATTTTGTTAATGATCAAGCTTTTTTTCTTCTTTTGGGATGGTTCTGTTTGGATTTACCGACATACGGATTAAACCGAAATAGAAATTGGGTGTAGTATGAAAAAATAAACAAGAATTTACTATGCATAATGATAACATGAGACCTATATTCACTATCCGCATCATTATCCCCAATCTAAGAGTGACATACTATAAAATATGATTCTTATAAATGATGAAAAAAACATTAGTATTATTTTGTAATAGGATACATTGACGTCAATTATAATTCAATTCATACAAAATTAGTGAAATAAGAATTGTACTAAATTTTCGCATTGAAAAATTCTTGTCTATTTTTTCATAGATACTTAAAAATACAGGATGAGCATTTAGACTGCATATGCGGGGAGAGATACAACCCAGGATCAAACTGTAGGAAGTTGTTCTTCAAGCGCCAGACTGAAATCAATAGATTTCCGACGAAAGAGCAGTGGAAGATCTCTGTGGATGTAAACAAATACATTTTTACTTAAAAATACCTTGAATACTACTCCCTTCGTTTTCTAACACTTTTACATAGATTAAGAAAAACATTGTAATGGTTAGCTATAAATGCATTATTTATTTATAATAATATATTTTTAATAATAATTAACCAATAATAATTCATCGATTTATGAAATTCTTCATTATTAATTTTTAAAATTTGCAACTACCTAGATTAATTGATAAGAATTTACAGAAAATCAATCTTTGTGATAGAAAAAAAATATTGTAAAAAATTATTCATTATAATACAAAAGAGTATAAAATATGATTCATATAAATGATGAGAAAACACTAGTATTTCTTTTTTAATAGGATCCAGCAAAAAGTATTTGTTGTAGATTGAAATCTGAAAGTTAAAGTCAGGATCTATCAAAAAGTATTTGAGGCAAATGTTCCTAATTATAGCTCGCATACATTCATTATTACAATCTCCTTCTCTATAAAATACCCATTTTTTAAGTTTCATTTAATACATTATTACAGGTCAAAAGAGTTCGTGAGGGGTTGGTTACATAACAAACCTGTCATGTTCCTAATTCTTATAATTAATTGTATTTTCTTGCAACTAATCTTTAATTTTTTTATGGTCGGCCCTTCTCATGTTTGTTGTTTATAAGTGGATCGTTGTGAGCTGTGCTTAGACTTCTAAGGCTTTCTCTTTTCGCACATCTAAATTAAGTCTAACTACTCCCACAAAATTTTACCTTTTTGGGCTCGTTTTATTTGCTAGTTTACTTTTTTTTTGTTTGTTTTATACTTATTCTTCCAACTTCAGCTGGAAACCAATATCAAGAACACAGACGCGTGATAGGAATTCGTAAATTACACTGAGAGATACATTATTTTCATTGAATATGAGGTTGATATGACATATATATGCCTCAGAAAATTAGATGTTTGAGGTGAGTTTTAGTTTACGGTCGAATTAATCTGGTACGCCAACTCAAGCTTTTAGAACTAGTCTTGCATGCATTTTAATTATTTTAGAAAATAACAATGCATAACTCACTGTCTTGCGTGTTTGATTATTTTCATGTGAAAAACAATATAAACAGTTTGACATTTTAGTTCCTTAACTAAAATATATATATATGTTGTTGTACGGTTTGACATTATTTGTCGCATATGTTGCTTTTTAGGATTAACCTATTGCCACGAATACCAGCACTCTTAATTATATTTAGATAAGTATATGAAAACTGCAGCCTATGTGAATCAGCCATGGGGTATTCAAGGCATCTTAAATATATATATACTATATATTACTACTATTTTTCTAGTTTTGCAATGTGTTAATAAATTCAAACTCAAGTTATTTATTGTTCACTTACAAGTTTTGGCAAAAATAAAAAAATAACAAAATTATGAAATACTTAATTACAATAGATCATAGAAATCGAACACTGAGTAAAATTACGAATAAATTAACAAACTTATGGTGGTTTAGTAATTGAAATTTTCACTATGGAGTTGGAGGAACAAAATATGCGTTGTCCGACTATGATTTCAAATTTATAATCTAGGTTGATTACTAGAAGTTTAAAGATCGATACAAGTTTTGGTTCGAGATTTTCATGATAGTAATTTTTTTTTCTTCCTTGATTGATTTCATGATGTTTTACCACATACAGTATGTGGTCTAAGAGCTGGACCAATAAGCCTTCTTTCCATTGATATCTTAAAGTCTTAGAATCTTACAAAAAAAAGCTTAAAAATAGACCGTGAAAAAAAACCTTATTGACGCATTACATATGTCTAGACTTAGTCAATTAGTCCTCAGATTGTTAGATTCGGTAATTAGAACACTGAATTTTATTATATAGTTGACCGAGCAATCAATCCACTAACACCATTTACAAAGTTCAACTTGTATCATATTATTGCCATTGTTAAATCAAATACAAACATAGATATTATTTGCAAATAACAGCAATAAACAAAACACACGTGAAGTTCATGCAAGTACGTGTGTACTATGTAGTCAGTCCGTAGATATCTTTACTCATGGTTTTCAATATTGATAACGCGCGAACCTGAACCTTGAATAAAAAATAAACATCAAAACAAAGGAGATGTATAAATATACTATATAAAAAAATAGAGCAGGTGAAAATGAAATGGGATACAAGTCAAAACTTATTGTTACGAGAGTGTACGTATTTGAAGGGAAAAAGAGGTGAGAAAAATGTGTGGCGTAAGAGAGAGATTCAGAGAAGGTTTCTCCCAAGTCTGTCGTCCATCTAATTCTGGTCTCAGCTTTGACTTCATTTTCTTTCATATATTTATGAATACTACTATACTGTACTACTTAGGGAATGTTACTAAATTATATTGAACCGGTTAATGGCAATATTGAAGCAAATGAACCATTCAAGTTCTTTGGTCAAACATGGGCAGCAGCCATATATATGTTGAATAAGTTTTTTTTTGCTTTATAATTTTGCTGTCGTTTTTAGTTTATCATTAATTTCCTCTCTTTCTCTTTTTGGGACTTTTCGTCAAATCAATTTTCTGACTTCTCTTTATTACAAAACCGGAAGAACTCCCTACGAAAGTACATGCATCATGCATGCGCGTTTAGAATCCATGAATCGTTCTTTTCATCCATTTCTCAAAAAAATATAACAAATCTTGTTGCTATTACTAGAATTCTTACACGTTTATCATACAGTGCAGTATAATCATAAAAAGTTCTCTGAATTGCAGTTAGTTTCCACTTTTAATAAGATGTAATCTAAAAATAACAAAATAGTTTGCTGAATATAATTAACAAAATAAGAGCGTACGATATCCAAAAGAATATGAATGGTGAGGTTGAAAAACTTATTGTTGAAATATTAATTAAAGTTTTTAACAAAAACGAAAAAAAATATTAATTAAAGAACTATAATAGTTTCAGTTTTCAAGATTATAGCGTAAGTTTTGATGGATGAACATAGTATTGTGAAAAGGTAATTTTTGGTTTTATGGTTGTAGATTTTTTTTCATTTATGATCTACCTAATTTTTCTAAAATTATATTAACACAAAAATAAATACTGTATTACTATAATTTGATTCTTAGTTGACCTATCGATGACGATGGGTGGACGACACATTACTTAGGTGTTGACTGGTTCTCCCGCTACCTCCCGTAAACGCTATGTTTGCGGGTGATAGCGGTTGCTAGCGATTGGAACCAATCACATAAAACGCTTCCAATCGCTTCCAACCGCTTTAAACCACTGAATTCCAAAAGCTGCTTCCCGCAAGCGTTTGCGGTTGCGGGCGATTGCGGTTGGAACTTTTTTTTTTTTTTTATAAAAAACTTAAAAGAAATCAATGATAATGAAATTCTTTTGTGTTATATCTTCTATCTAACCATTTTACTCATTAAAGATGGGAAAAAATAAAGTACAAATATGATTACAGAGATTATAAAATAAACAATTAGAAGAAAATAATATTCTAATTAACAATAACCCGGAAAACTTGATGTAAATTTAATGACACATCGCACATAAGTTCAAAAAAATCTAAATAAATATAATATTTCATTAGAAATTTTTAAAAAATAAGATTATTTGTGAAAAATATTAAAACAAATTATTAGTGACTCTTCTCAACTCTCACTTAACCATTCCTACCGATGCAACTACTGACCCAGATCTAAGAGAAAAGAGAAAAGATCTACGATCTAAAGCATATGTTTTGTCATTTATCAAATTATTTGATTAAATTTTTGGTGAAAAGCCAAATGCATAAAAGAATAAGTATTTCAATATGAAATTTATTTGTTTTTTGAATAATTATTTTAGTATTTTTTAATAAATTTAAATTATAAATCAAGTTTAATTAAAAAATTTATGTTTTTAAACATTTATATATTATATATCACATTTATTATGTTCCAACCGCTATTGCACCCGCTGGTCAACCAGTCGTAAATCTCCCGCAAACGCACCAATTTTAAACTGCTAAACCAGTCGTTCAAAACGCTTAATAACGCTTAAAACCGCAATCGCCCGCTTCTGCAATCTCCCGCAACCGCAACCGCAGCGTTTGAACCAGTGAGACTCTTAGTCTAAATTGTATTTAACCAAAATTAAGGATAGTTTTTGAATGAGGAAGGTCTAGGTGAAAAAAAAGAAAGTTTATATAGAAAAACATTGAACTCTTTACCCTTAGATATTGCATACTTAGTCAAACATAAAAATTGGAAAGTTCAATAAATCAGAAATTCACACAGTTTTAATAACTTCACACAAGAGAAAAAGAGAAAAATAAAACAATTTTGGAAACATAGACCTTATAATATAATTTGAATTGTTATATATGGCCAAAAGATTTAATTTTCTTTATATTATTCACACTACTTTTGCATCATACGAGCGGTTGTTGAATGACTAATATATTAAATCTCCCATATATTAGTAATATACTACACACATACATACACATCGCAGTAGTTGTGTTATATTTAAATATTGAAACGGTCCAAATAATTCAATTCAAAATTTCTTTCGAGAATCTTTAAAAGGTATAACAGTAGAGATTTTCTAATTTTAAAACATATCTTAATTAAATGACAAATTTACACTCTTTTGTTTTCCATTTTCATATATATAGATACTAATGAATTTCCTTTTTAAAAAAACAAATCTAATAATTACTACTCGTATGTATGTTTTAGAAAACATTTAATATCTCTTGTAATAAATTAAAAAAAAAAAATCAAAAGAAAGACAAAAACGAAACGTGGACACTCGAACATATATTTAAAAACGCATCTTCTTAAGCTAATCTCTCTCACTAATTTTTTTTTTTTGTAATTTACTGTTTTGTCTCTCCCCTAATAAATCTCAAAAACGTCTTCTTCTTCCTTCTTCCTTCTTCTCTCTGCTCTAATTACAGAGTCTTTTGTGAGAGAGTTTTTTAAAAATGAACCAATCCAATTCAGTGTCGAAGACGACGACGAAGACAACAGTCAAATTCAACCTCTGTAGATGAAGAGGTTCATCAATCCAACCGTGACGTTTTCCGTCACCGTCAACGTTGCCGTTATCTTCCTCCTCTTGTCTCCCGTCGTCACCTCATTAGGATCAGGCTCAACATACGCCGTCGTTTACGGCTCCGACACCGTCTGCGCTTTAATCTCCGGCCAACCCGCGCAGCGTATACTCTGTTACGACACGCGCCGTCGTACAAACGTCACTCTAAACCCCGGCGTCTCATTCTCCTCGATCGCCGCCGGTGATAATCTCCTCTGCGGTATACGCTCTGGTGGTTACAGCCTTCTCTGTTGGGACAACGTAGGAAGCTACACTCTCGATCCCAAAAGAATCTACCTCAACGACACCGTTTTGCTCCAGAGTCTCTCCGTCGGCGATAAACAAATCTGCGCCACCGTCAACGGCACAGGTTCCGTAAAATGCTGGAGAGACTCCGACCAATCGAAACCTCCGGCGAACGAGAAGTTCCGGTCAATTTCATCCGGCGTTGGTTTCTCCTGCGGCGTTTCGATTCCAAACAACCGGATCCTTTGCTGGGGATCCGATTCGACCAAATCGGGTCGGATCCAAACCGGATTCGGAAACACGTCGATGATGACCATAACCGCAGGTGAATCACACGCCTGTGGATTCAACACTACCGGGAGTTTGATTTGCATCGGAAACAACGAATCTGGTCAGCTTAATGTTGTTACATCGAACCAACCTAACCGTTACTCATCTCTCTCACTCGGATCAAACTTCACCTGCGCGACGAGAAGCTCTAACAACTCTGTTGTTTGCTGGGGAGGAGGAGCAGAGAGGTTCAACAATGTCACAGACTCGATCTCGTTCGAGTCGATATCTTCGGGTCCGGGTCTAATCTGCGGGTTAGTATCAAGTAACCTCTCAATCATGTGTTGGAACCCTACAAATTTCTCAAGAATCTTCCTCCCTTTCCCAGAAGTCTTACCAGGTCCATGCGTTGCATCTTCATCCCTTTGCTCTTGTGGTATCTATCCACAATCTGATAAGCTCTGTTCCGGTTCCGGTTCGATCTGTAAATCATGCCAGATTCAGTTCCCAGCGAGTCCTCCGAGTCAGTTTCCTCTTCCTCCACCGTCATCACCACCGTCAGCTTCGTCTCCTCCGTCGAAAGCTTTAACGAGAGGGTTGTTAGCGTTTGCGATCGTTGGATCAGTAGGAGCATTCGCAGGGATATGTAGTGTGGTTTACTGTTTATGGACTGGAGCTTGCTTGGGGAAGAAGAAAGTTCATAACTCTGTTCAACCGACGATAACTCGCGGCAGTTCTAATAGCCGGTCTAACAGTTCCAATAGCCGGTCTTTAACCATAAGACGTCAAGGGTCAAGAATGCTATCTATGAGGAGACAGAGAAGTGGAACGTCGTCGATGAAACACCCGGATAAAGCTGAAGAGTTTACCTTCTCCGAGCTAGCTTCAGCCACAGGAAACTTCTCTCTAGAGAACATAATCGGTTCGGGGAGCTTCGGCGTTGTTTACAGAGGAAAACTCAGCGACGGGAGAGAAGTCGCGATCAAACGCGGCGAAGTGAACGCGAAAATGAAGAAACTTCAAGAGAAAGAAACCGCGTTTGACTCGGAGATCGCGTTTCTATCGAGGCTTCACCATAAGCATTTGGTGAGGCTAGTTGGTTACTGCGAGGAGAAAGAAGAGAGGCTTCTTGTTTACGATTACATGAAGAACGGTGCGCTTTACGATCATCTACACGACAAGAACAACGTGGAGAAACACAGCAGTTTGATCAACTCATGGAAAATGCGGATCAAAATCGCGTTAGACGCGGCTAGAGGAATCGAGTATCTACACAATTACGCGGTGCCACCTATCATTCATAGAGATATTAAGTCGTCTAACATCTTGCTAGACTCGAATTGGGTCGCTAGAGTTTCGGATTTCGGGTTATCATTAATGGGTCCAGAGTTAGGGAAAGATCATAACCATCATCATCATCATCATCAACAACGTCCAATGAAAGCTGCGGGAACGGTCGGATATATTGATCCAGAGTACTACAGTCTCAATGTTTTAACGGACAAGAGCGACGTGTATGGACTGGGAGTGGTGTTGTTAGAATTGCTGACAGGCAAAAGAGCGATATTTAAGAACGGTGGTGATTTGGAGGAAGGGAGTGTTGAAGCTGCCCCGGTGCATTTGGTGGATTACTCGGTTCCAGCGATTACAGCGGATGAGCTTGGGAGGATATTGGATCCGAGAGTGGGATCACCGGGGCTAGGGGAAGGAGATGCGGTGGAGCTGGTGGCTTATACGGCTATGCATTGTGTGAATGCGGAAGGGAGAAATAGACCGACGATGACGGATATAGTTGGGAATTTGGAGAGAGCATTGGATTTGTGTGGGGATAGTCATGGGAGTATCTCTAGTAGTGGTATTTGCTCTATTGTCTCTGATTGAGAGATTCAAAATCAAAATATTTGACTCTCGTTTCTTTGATTTTTTTTTACAATAGGAAAATTATTTTGAGGATTTCATTGTTTCTCTCTTAAATATTTTCGGACTTTTTTTTGGATGAATTTTTTTTTTCCGTCTGTAAATAGTGTTAGCGTATGAAAACTGGAATATTCAATTATTCATGGTCTAACCCCTTTTGGTTGGGGAAATGTATCATTTGGACAGCGGAGACGAGAGCGAATGATTAAAAGTTGGAAATCATTAATTTATTGGTTTTTTGTGTATGAAGGAAGATGAGAATTATGATGTCGTTCTTTTGGTCAAAACGTATTGTTAATTTTATTTATGGAGGCCGCTTGTTAGGGAATAGTATACATTACTACTCCATAGCTTTGGCGTGGATGTAATCTCTAGTCAAAGTGCCGTCCATGTGGGTTGTGTTGTATCTTGGAAATTCCCAAAACCATAAAAAGCTTTAAAAGTTAAGAGTGTATAGAGAAAAAGTAGGTGGGGTCTAGTTATTACACTTGTAAAGTTCTCATATGTTTGACATGTCATCATGCCATGCCAACAAACAAATCCTCCAAGTCTGTTTGACTTTGAAGATTCCAATTTATTACCGGTCCCGGTCAATACTTTCTGTCTTTTTGGAATTTTCCTAATTATCAAGAAATTTCTTCTACTTCCAGATTCCTAAAATAGGAAACATCCCCAATAAAAAAAAATGCAATTTAAATCTTCTAAAACCTTATTTATCACTCTCACTATTCATTACAATAGATTTTTTTGATCTTTGATCAGAAAAATAAAATGTTTGATTAAGACAATATAACTATAGAATGTCAGTGGTTTTGTTCATGTATCCGCAAAGCATTTAACATGATTACATTGGTCCCAACAATGAAATAAAATCAGTGTTAGTACTATTTAGTGGTAATGTCGTTATACATGCGGTGACAGCTAATTTAACTTCCCATTCATTTAACTTGAGCGGTGCTTCTAAAGTTTTAATGCTGTATTCAATTATGATCAACGTGCGATGGGCCTCGGAACTTAAATATATACACACTTCAACTGATAAAAGTTCTTCCACGCGAAAATTAAATTGCATAGATGACGATAACTAAGAGTCTATGACAAGAAGAAAGATATACATGAATAGTTTTAATTTAACCAAAAATATGGCGGCAGCGCACGGTGGTGAGGCAATCATGGCGGTGAGGTCGGCCAACAAATAAATGACTTCTTGTTTCCTTAATAAAATTTTCCAACTCTTAACGACTTTTCGTCTTTTCCTATATTTCTTCTTTTATCTATTTATGTGTTTAGGATGACATATCATATACATATCTACTAGATTAAAACCGTGCTATTGAAATTTATTTTATTTATATTGTAATTTTTATATAAAATATAATTTATATGATTGTTTTTAAAAGTTTTTTGGATAAAACATTATACAATAAAATCATATGCTAAATATGATGATTTGAACATATTTTGTAAGTTTTATATTGTTAATGATTTTAGATAAGTACACTTGCTATAACACTGGACACAATTTTATTTTATACAAAATTTTGTATATTTTATATTTTAAAATAAAATTTTAATATGTTGTATTAGGTTATATATGTGAAATTTTTTCAACGATGTATATTCTACATCATGACTTGAATGTCATTATAAGACATAATTTTGTAAATTTGAATTTAAATATTGAACTTTTGGCCCGTTACTCAGTAAAATTTTTAATTCAATATATATTATTTCTAAAGAATAATATTACTAAAGCTTGAATATTTTATAGATTGAACAATTTATATTTGTTTTTAAGAATTCAACTTATGGTATATCCAGAAATAAAACTATTTTTTAATTATAATAAATAATATGATAATTTATTTGTTTCACAAAATAGACTCATATATAAAAATGAAAGGTGAAGTATAATGATAATTAACAAATTAATATGTTAAGTTAAATATCAAAAGATTTTATTTGATGAATAATTTAATAAAGGAAATTAATATGGTAAGTTAGATGATATGATTCTTTAGAATATTCTCTTTAATTTTTTTAGTATAACCTACCTATTTGTAACCAATTAATCTATCATTAATGTATAACCAATTAATCTACAAAACAATGTTGTGTACTTCCGTTTTATTATATAGGGGATTTATGTCTTTTGGATTAGATTTATGCACTTGCTAACAATGCTAGTAAAATTAATACATAGTAGTTAGTGATCAATTAAAACTTTTATTAGTTTAAGTTGCGAAATCACATAATTAAAGAACTACAACGATTTTACAAGTTTTGGATTCCTTCATTTCAAGTAATGTATGCGCAAATTACAAACTTTATAAAAATAGTAGCATATAAAATTGTACGTTGCTTTCAACTCACAGACACAGCACAAAATTACAAATCCTTATACCAAACCAATAAAGAACATTCACACTATAACCAAACCCATAAACCAAAATCACAAACTCGGTTTACTTGTATGTACTTAAAACAAACATTTCTCGTAATATACTCACACAAACTCCAACCGCACAAGAAGCTTCACGGATCTACACTTGACACCATCCTGGTTACGCAGAGGAACGGAACGTATTCCTTGCCTCAGCTCCCAGACCGGCAAGCAAGCCTGGCCTCCAAAATCGTCTTTCTCAGACATGTCATACTCATGTACCTCAATACGTAGAAGAGCAAGCTCTGGAACTGTTAATGGGAACTCAAAAACCTCGTCCCAAGCTGGTATCCAGTCATCCTCTAACGTTTTTGTCTTCTTCATTACTGTATCCGCCGGAACTCCAGCGATTCCAACCTGATATAAAATTTGGAAACTTCATATATCAGTTTCAGCCTCAAAACTACTAAAACCTTAAGGTTGCAGCATTTTTATAATACCCTTGTATAGAAGTCAGGTGGAGAATATCCATCGAAGTGTGTGTGAGGAAAATCATAGTACCATCCTTCTCCCATGTATATAGTTACCTAAAACATATATAAACAAACCAATACACTATAAGCTCATGGACTTTTACTAAGAATTCAACATCTACAACTGACCAAAACAGAGAATAATTTAGTTCTCTGACCCTTAGTGTTGTTTTAACTGGTAATGTAACTTCCGGGTCAAAGACAGAATCCGGTTTCAGCAAAATATCAGGTTTCTTGATGTAGCCACATCCTCCATTGCCTCTAAACATTCCTTGCATTACCCACAATGATCTTCCAAGTCCCTTCACAAGATAAAGTCATTTCAAAAATTAAATAATCTTTTGCAAACTATATGTAGCTTGTGGCATATGATTTTGATGTTCTGTAAACTGGAACAGAAAACTTGGAGATGTAAGAAATATTTAAAAAGAAACCTGCATATTGAAAGCAACCATTTGAGCTCCATGGCTCCAACCAACCAGAGGGTTGTAGTTCGATGAAGTAATTCTAGTTCCTTTTGGATAAACCCGAAGCAAATTCCTCTGAGTAAACCTACATTATTTACTCCATGATCAACAGAGTTTCTTATGGAAACATAGTTGAATCTTTATTGGTCTGAACTTGTTTTTGATGTATATAAGAAGAGTAACTTGAGGGAAAAATACCTCACAATCTGTTTAGCATATTTTTCTGAGGCTTTTTCAAGTTGTTCTTCACTCAAGCTAAGCCGTCTTACTTTATCAGGATCCACCTTCAAACATTCAGTTATTCCACCTTTCGGTTTCCCGGCCTGGATTGCAATCAAATGCTTGTATTCCGGTGGTGCATTCTTCTTAATCTTTTCATCACCATCGTCATCATCTTCATCATCATCAGTATCATCATCATCTACATTTGAACCATTCTACATCAAGGAAGAAAAAGATCAAACCAACTTGTACATATGAACCATTGAGATTTAAATGAAGCTGATGTGTTTCTTCTATATATACAAACCTTGTCACCACTTCTGTCCCGTCTAATAAAGCTTGGAACTTCTTTTCCCCAAACTTCATCATCACCCAAATTCCTACCTTTTTTCACCACATCATCATCACCTTTCGCTGCCTTGTACTCTTTAGGAGGTTTAGTTGAGATCATAATACGGTTTTTCAAAGAAGAGGGCGATGGGAACTCCTTTAAGCATTCACCGGAAGGAGGAGTAAACAACATTTCTCCAAATACATCTGTAACCATCTAGAAGTACAACACAACATCTCTATATATCAATTACTAAACCTCCCCAAAAGATTTCTCACAGAATTGCAAAAGAAGCTATACAAACCTCAGCAACTTTAGCTTGGAGTTTAGGAGTAAGATGATCTTCAAGAGTCACAACAACTGGATAATCAGATACATCAAAGGCATGTTCTCTAATAGCTCTTAGACATCTAATCAGCTCCACAGGTGATGTGAGTGTCCTAATATTTAAAAACGGTTCAGCAAGAACAAAACAAAAAATTAATCCATACTTCAACAAAACAGAGACATTAGTAATATATATATATACCTTCCGTGAAGAACATCGATACCACCTTCATCAGAGTTAGGCCAAATATCCAATTCAATAACTCTAACACCTTTTTTCAATGCTTCAATGATAGGCACTTCACTGCAATCACTACTCAGTTGATTACCAGTTAAATACGAGTTATGTCCTGTAAATATAAAATAATGTGACAATGGAGCATCCATATCTTGATGCACCTGTCCCAAAAGAAAAACGAAAAAAAAAAGTCATAAATTAGTATTCAAGAATCAATCAGTCTCTTCAATCTAAATCTTGATTTTGAATCACCTCATGAGAAGCAAGAGGAGAGTTGTTAATACCAAAAAGGTATTTGAAGAAAGCATCAAGGTGGAGACCATTACGATGAAGAAGAGAAGATGAGGCGTTGACGATCGCTTGAGCTTCTTCTCTCGTCGCTTTGTCTTGTTTCTGAACATCGATCAGGAACCTAAGGAGGAGATCGGTCGTCATGAGACCTTTGTCGGAATAATTCTCGAAAAGTGTCTTGATCTCGGGCGGTGCTACCGAGACGGTGTGTCGATACCTCCGACGGAAACAGAAGCAGACTTTGTATGTTTGCTTCGACATTGTGAAAATCACGACCGATGATGATGATGATTTGATGATTGAAGAAGGAATGTGATATCTCTCTCTCTCAATCTGAATTTTTAGTTTTATTGTTCTCTTCTTCACGTTGGCGGTTTGATTGTAATAGTGACTTTTCCATAAAATTTGGGCTGTCAAGATATGAATTTGTTATCACAAACAAATTAGTCCACGTGGATTTTTTCTTTTAATTTATGTCGGCAGATTCTCATTTTATTATCTCTTCTAATTGTTTTGTCTTCATTTTAGTATTAATTGAATTAATAATTGATAAGTTCTTTACTTGCTCTATAATGGGACCTAAAGAACAATCTTGGGTTCATCCCCACTCTCTTATTCAATCCTTCTTAATTAGCTAATCAAAATTTACCATATAATTTAATTATATAAACTAAAATAATTGATCTTATCTGAACAAACAACTAGAATAAATTTACATAACTTAATGAGTAAACAAATCTTTTTTAAATCACAAAATTAGCATTATTTATATTTTTTTCATTATAAAGTTTATATCCTAATATTTCCTTTATAAACCCAAACTGGCATATAATTTGTTCTAATTGTAAAATCTTAACTCTAACCACTCTTTTGTAAACTCAAACCATAATATAATTTCATTTAATTGTAAAGTCTAAACCCTAATCCTCTTTTATTAACTCAAACTTTAATTGTAAAATTTAAACCATAAACTCTAATCACTCTTTTATAAATCCAAGCTTACATATATTTTTTTTTAATTATAAACTTTAAATCTTAATCCTCCTTTATAAACTCAAACTGATATATAATTTTATTTAATTATAAATATAAATCCTAAATGTTTTTTATAAACTCAAACTGACATAATTTTCTCAATAAAAAATAAACAGATTTTGTTTATTTGTTTTGTTTTGTTTTTCTGAATTTAATTTTAATTTTTTTTTGAATATAATATAATATGTCATATTATTGTATTTTGATTGACTAATTAAGAAAGATGAATAATAGTGGTACAATTTTTCATAAAAGAGCATTAAATCTTACATAGCAAAACAGTCATCAGTTTGACAAAAAAAAACAAAACAGTCATCAAATCATGTATCGAGTCTTTAAACAGTTGATCATCAATGGAGAATTGCTTACACCTCTTTAAACTATGAATTTAAAGAGAAAGAGAGACTAGTAAAATCGTACTAAAAGAAAGTCAAACCTTTCATATGATTTAAGTAAAATGTTTTTCTTTTTCACATTCACTTGTTATAATATTGAAGATGATGCAACATATAAGAGTGCGTAATATAACTTGTTAAGGATGATGATGCATTTGGCATAGAAGAAGAGAACAGAGAACAAGAAGAGAATGGAAAACATGGAAGAATATAGAATACTTCAAAGATATCTAAGTCTATATGTCTACTTCATGCCTTAAGCTTTGATCAAAACACCATCACAAGATTTCTCAAAGATACCAACCATATTGAGTAGACCAAAAGACCAACCCATATATTCTAGTCAATAACATAACATGTCTAATACCTATCGTGGATCATAATGTGTAACTTGCTGATTAAAAAAAAGGTTCAACAACGCATCGCAAAACCCAACATAGTCTAAATATTTAACTAAGCAAGTTTGCATATGTCCTCATACATAATAGACTCGATGACTCTTCCATCATAGACACCTTTCTCGATCTGCATTTAGCACAAAACTTCTCTGTATCCAAACCCAACAACTTTGCATTCAAACCACGGTATGCCCCATTCACTATCTTCACTGACCCTCCTATATGTGAAAGCACCGCCTCTAGCTTCTCCTGTTCAACTATCTGCACATGCTTAGAATCAAGCATTTCGATCTCCCCACCATACTTATCAATCACTTTCTTCACAACACCTTTATGCTTATAGTATCCCTTACTCATCACCTTGACAATGATCCCTTCAAACAACCAGTAATCTTTACGATTCATCCTCTCCTTCTTCTTCTCTTCCTCCTTCATCAACTCATCCAAAGCTGATCTCTTCTCCTTGTCGCTTCTTCCCGAGTCCCCGCTTCTCTTCTTCTTCTCCCCTCTCCCAACCACCTTCTCATTCCCCTCATCGTCAAACACGATTTTCAAGCTCTCCCCTCTCTCTTTACCTGTAGCATCCTGCTTAACGCATCCACCAAGAGCAAACCCAACCTTAGCTCCACTCTTCAACTTCAATTCTTCATCTTTCTTCTTCTTCTTCTTCTTCTTCATATCATCATTATCCTCAACAACTTCTTCACCACGACCATCATTCGATTTCTCAGCAGCTCTCTCAATCTGCTTCTGAATCTCTCTCTCTCTCTTGTTTCTGCTCCTCAGCTAAATCACTCTTTACTCTCTTGTTCTTCAATCTTTTAACTCTCAACTCTCTTGTTTCTCCTGCGAATCATATGTCAAGGGCAAACACCATCGAGCTTCCTTTCCAAAGCAAAGCAAGTGGAGAGCTACAGAGAAGTTGCAACTTGTTCACCCTGATCTGTGCGGTCAAATAACTCCATCATCGAACAAAGAGAAGAGATATCTGATAAGCTTCATTGACGACTTCTTAAGAAGGACGTGGATCTACTTTGTGCTTGAGAAATCAGAGGCTTTTCACCAATTTGAACTGTTTAAGGCGTATGTGGAGAAACATACAGGAAGTCTCATCAAATGTCTAAGGACAGACAGAGGAGGAGAGTACAACTCCATTGAGTTCAAGGAGTTCTGTAAGGAACACGGAATCAAACGCCAGCTGACCACTGTGTACACTCCACAACAGAACGGCGTTGCTGAGCGTAGGAACAGAACTCTCATGAACATGGTGAGACCTGTGCTGATAGAGAAGGAAGTACCAAGGAGCTTTTGGCCAGATGTAGTGCAATGGGCAAACCATGTCCTAAATCGATCTCCTACGATGATCGTGAAGGACATGACTCCAGAAGAAGCATGGAGTGGGAACAAGCCATCAGTGGAGCATTTTCGAATTTTTGGCTGTGTTGGTTATGTTCACATTCCAGATGTGAAAAGGACCAAACTAGATGACAAGAGCGTGAAGTGCGTCATGATCGGGTACATCAGTGAGTCAAAAGCATTCAAGATGTATGATCCGATAGAAAAGAAGACTCACATCAGTCGTGATGTGATATTCAAAGAAGATAAAAAAATGGAGTTGGGATGAAAGTCTCTCTGCAGAACAGAACATAGAGCTCGAGTGGGAAGATGAGCATGAGATCGATGAAAGTGAAGAAGAAGAGATCCTCCTCCACAAACTCATGCTCGACCAGAAGCTGCAACAACGAGCAGAACAAGAAGGCCACATGTTTGGAACGTTGATTACACATCCGGGGAGGAGCTATCAAACACCAAAGAAAAGACAAATATGGTGAGAGTAGGACCTGAGGAGGAGGAGGAGATTGTAGCAGCACTTATGGTGATCTCAAATCCCACTTCTTTCGAGGAAGCTGTTCTACACTCGAAATGGAAGACTACAATGAATGCAAAGATTTGTTCGATTGAGAAGAACCTGGCATGGTCTGTAACGCCCCCGAACCGTACTATGATCACGCAGGCCATAGTACAGTCACGGAACGCTACGATGGGAATTGCACCGGGTCAATCCGGTCGAGGGACGGAAGCTGCAGACTTCCCGATCGGTTTATCCTAGTACAACTCCACCCACATCCGAGACTACTTAGGCTTTGCAACCCTTGCGGCCTGGTGCGTTGTGTCAGCCCGGACAAGGCCGAGTATCATTTGCAACTTGCCATGCCTTTGTAAAATCGAATGTATATTACTTCAATAGTTCTTTGCATTTGAAAACAAAAACATTAAAGCAATATACAAAAGATAGCCGGATAATTGTTTATAAAAACATAGGGTTTTGCAAGAAACACAAGAAAAACCCTATCTGGTACCCTAAAGCTTGCTCCGGCTCTAGACTCACTTAGGCTTCCCTGCAAGACAAAAGTAATATCATGAGTAATCTAAGATTACTCAGTGAGCCTGGGTACCCCTTTCATCCTAAACAGGATACTACTTCCCCAACCCGACTACCCCAAGCAAGTAAAACAAACAAGCAAGGCAAGTCATCAAAGCTACACAACAGAAGCTATAGCGGAAGCAAAACAACAACAAGGCAAACAAGCCTACAATAATAAGTCTAAGCAACACTATGCAAGACTAAGCTATCAACATGCAAGACGAAGCTATCAACATGCAAGCCAACAACAAAACAATAAAAAACAAGCGAGTGAGGTTAAAGCCACACGACTCCATCCTGAAGACCTAGACTCGCAAACCAAAGAAAAGACGACTAAAGGAACAAGGATCTCTTGGACACTTTAGACTCTTAACAACACCACACGAGAAGTAAGGATAACTAGAATAGTACAAGGGACTCTTGACATCCTAGACTCCTTCACCTAGGGCCTTTCGATAATCTGTTCCGTTCCTCCACACTACCCATGTTGAAACCTTCCCGGTAACCAACATGAGCTCCCATGCTGAAACCACAAAGGTAACCAGCAGAGATTCACCAAAGTTACATTGTCATGTAACGGTCACGCTAATAGCTAGTTAGCCGTGACTGTGTCTCGCGTAAGTGGTTTGAAACTTCTTGCGAGACACGCACATACATACGGAACCAGAAATATCGACTCTACTTCTTTTAGCTAAGACTCAAGAAACAAATTCAAGAGACTTGCTAAACACACTTACAACCACTTCAAGCAAGAAAGTCGAGCCAACAAGCAAGAACAATCATGCGGTACAACATGCAATAATCAACAAGAACGAGAATGTAAATTCAAAGATCTTAAGATTAAATAAATACATGCAACCAGTTTAAACCCCTTAACTCAAGCAAGAAAAATCAAGCAAACAAGCAAGAACATTCATGCAAGAGCACATGCAAAATCAACAAGATCGAGAATGATAAATTCAAAGATCTTAAGATTAAAATATGCATGTAAATGCTTAAATTCACTTAAGCAAACACTCAACCATCCGCATGCCAAAATGATATGATTTAACTAAGTAAATCTCATTTAAAAATGCGCATGCAACAAAATTCGGTTTTAAACTTAACATGCGTTAAGTTAATTAGCAACGACTAACCTTAACCGAAAATATGCAAATAAAATTGCAAACATCCTATCTCCTTTCATGCATGCAACCGGTTTATTAAGCAAGTTATGCTAATAAAACAAATCGCTAAGTCACATGATGCATGTAAACCTTCTCACCAAATTTTAAGTCCACCGTTTCCTTAAAATGCAATCGGATTACCATTTAACCAATTCTTAGGTGAGATCAATGCATGTACTTATTTGCGCATGGTGATTTATCATAAATCCTACCATGAATGCATGCAACCGATTTTAAACTAAAATCAACATGCAACTACTCTACATGCCTTACCATAGAACTCACTTTCACATGGTTATCTTCTCATAAAGCCTACCATGAACCGCATGCAACAAAATTAAACTAACTTTACATGCATGCATTACCGCAGCACTCACCCTTTATGCCGATGATGGAAACTCGGATTTCACTGCACCACTTGATCAGATCTCTCTTCCCTTAGCTCCAACCGCTAAGCGCCCCTTGGTCTCCTCTTGATCCGCAGCTCAAAGACTCGGCGAAAGCCACACCTTCTTTCCAAAGACTCCTTCTTTGCTTCTCCCTTAACTCACACTCGCTACTCCACTCTCTCAAGGCGATTTCTCTTTATATTTCTCTCTTGGATTTGAGAGAAAAATCTTTTGAGTTTTAAACTGGCAAGAGTTTGGGAGAGAAATGAGAAAACTTCCTTCTCTCAATCGCAAATGGTCTATTTATAGGCGAGAGGCTCTCCTTCTTCTCCTTAGTGGAAATCGACAAATGACAAAATTTTGGATGCATGTGGCGCGTGTGACTCACGCCCCAATGGGCTCGCGCCATTCCATTTAATTCTCCCACTTTGTCTCTGCATGAATGCATGTCTTCTCATTGGTCAATTTCTTAAAAGACAAACTTTTCTCCCATGGTCCTTCTCTCGTCCATCGTCCAACGTCCACGTCCGCTTACCTCTTCGGTCATCGCTTGAACGTTTTAGGCTCTTTCGGCGTTACCCGGACCATTCTCCCCGCTCATGGCCACCATTGGTCCTTTCGGCAACTTTCGGACATTTCGGACAGTACATCCCGGACTGTACGGATGGTACGTCTCGGTCAGTACAGACAGTACGTCCTAGCCGGTACAGTTGGTACGTCCCGGGCAGTATGTACAGCTCGTCCTGCATGGTACATATGGTACGTCCCGGATGGTACGTATGGTACGGACGACACGTCCTGGTCAGTACATGGTACGTGGTACCATTGGCCATCTTCCAACTTGTTCAGAATTTTCCGGACATTACTTCTGTAATTCTTCTTCCTTCCTCCTTTGGCTTAATTCCATGTCCTTTACTCGACCTTGGCCCATGGATTTTCATTTCGAATTTCACTCCTTGGTGAGGGTCATTACATGGTCTCTGGTGGAGCTTCCAGCTGCAGCCAAAGCGATTGGCGTAAAGTGGATCTACAAGACCAAGCTTAATGAGCAGGGAGAGGTTGACAAATTCAAAGCTCGGCTCGTGGCGAAGGGTTATTGACAAGAATATGGGATTGACTACACGAAAGTCTTTACACATGTGGCTAGAATGGATACAGTGAGGATGATCATTGCTTTAGCTGCTCATCGAGGATGGGGAATTCATCAATTAGATGTCAAGTCTGCCTTCTTACATGGAGAATTGCAGGAAGATGTTTATGTGGAGCAACCTCAAGGCTATGAGGTAAACGGGAAAGAGCACATGTTCTATAAGCTGCATAAAGCTTTATACGGACTAAAACAAGCACCACGAGCTTGGTTTAGTCGTATAGAAGCTTACTTCATCAAAGCAGGCTTTGAGAGCAGCATCAACGAGCAAACTCTGTTCATCAAGCGCAAAGGAGGTAAAATACTCATTGTTAGTATTTATGTTGATGATTTGCTCTTTACTGGTGATGATGAGGAGTTGTTAGCTGAGTTCAAGCAGTCCATGAAAAAGGAATTCGACATGACTGATTTAGGGAGAATGAGGTATTTTCTTGGAATAGAAGTAGTGCAAAAGGATGATGGTATCTTTATTTTTCAAAGAAAGTATGCAGCGGAGGTCATCGAAAGGTTTGGAATGCAGAATTTCAATGCTGTCTGCAATCCAATTGTTCCTGGTCAGAGACTTTGCCGAGATGAGACGGGTGTGAAGGTTGATTCAACTCTTTACAAACAAATGGTGGGAAGCTTGATGTACTTAACGGCAACGCATCCTGATCTCATGTTCGTGGTGTGTCTCGTCAGTCGTTTCATGGCCAATGCCACACAGTTACAATTTGCTGTGGTAAAACGAATCATGTGGTATCTGAAAGGCACCATGGGGTTTGGAATCTGGTACAAGAAAGAGGGAAGAACATGGCTTGTTGGTTACACAGACAGTGACTATGCTGGGGACATATATGATAGCAAGAGCACATCAGGGTATGTGTTTTTAATGGGAGGAGGAGCTGTTGCATGGTCGTCACGAAAGCAGCCTATCGTGACACTCTCAACTACCGAGGCAGAGTAGGTTGCAGCATCAACTTCTGCTTGTCAAGCTGTGTGGATGGGAAGAATTCTGAAAGAGATTGGTTACAATCAAGGAGGAGAAATGGTGTTGTTGTGTGATAATACTTCAACCATCAACTTGTCCAAGAATGCTGTGTTACACGGTAAGTCGAAGCACATCAGGGTTCACTATCACTTTCTAAGGGATTTGGTTAAAGAAGGAGTTATTAAGCTGGAATACTACAAAACCGAGGAGCAGCTCGCTGATATCATGACTAAGCCGATGAGGATGCAACGTTTCAGAGGATTAGAGAAGCTTTTGGAATGCGTGTTTTAGTTGTTTCCGCAAGTCTAGCAATAAGGAGACTTGTTCTCTATAGTTTACTTGGTCAAGTTTCTATTTCCGTAAAACTAGTTAGTAGTTGAGTTAGTGGAGTCAGTTATTTGCTTCAGCTTTTGTAAGTCTATAAAAAGGCATTGAACGAGTATGAATAACGTCAAATCATTCAGTGCACATTGTGTTTTCTTTGAGCTAAACCTTACAAAAAAACGATCGATTGACGAAAAGGAAGGCAAATTATATGTGGATTTGCTGCAGAGATTCAACAAAATAATGAGATCATTGTTGGTTAATGAGTAGATTGTTTGGTTACATATACTCCACTAATAAGTATGTAATTAATATAGTAATGATATTTTTAGTGTAATTTTATTTGAAAGCTCATCTCAAATTTTTACCTCTAATGGTGAGATAATTAAGTTTCTCAATATTATAAAATATTACTATTTAGTGTAATTAAGTTTCTCAATAATATAATATTACTACTTTTTTAGTGAAATTTATGTTGGTAAATAATTACGTAAGGTATTGCTCTAAATTAGAGAATATCTCATTAATAATTTTAAATATATCAAATTATATCTTAAACATATTTAGTTGTACTTATTTTTTTGGTCAAAACATCTCTTATTGTATTAATTACTTATATATAAAATCTATAATAATTATTATTATTATTAAAAAACCATAAATATTACAGTAATAAATATAAATATTTCTAACAAAATATTGAAATCTAATTTTTTTAGTAAACTCCAATTTTCTAATATTTAATAACATTGTATTAATTAAAACATTACTAATGTAATATTATTGAATCAAACTTAACTATATCAATTAAATATTAATAATAATATATAATTTAAACTTATAGAATGAAGCTTAACAAATATATCTTGCAAAGCTGGATGAGCTTAAGAAGGTATTGCATATGATAGCACTTTATTTTAGAGATAATTTGAAACGAGACTTAAGATCCTTAACAAGTAGTGAGTAATCTTCCTTTGAAAAAACGTTAAAACATTCAATATCTTTATTTTATGTTCATTCAGACCTTAAAACATTCAAACATTCAAATCTTCATTTTATATTTAAAAAAACATTCAAACGTTCTTCAAAATCCATCTTCCAAGAGTATTCAGAGCAGTAGGTTGCAAACAACAGTTCTTACTTTAATCCACACATCATTCTGATGTGAGAAAAAGTGACTGTTTAGAAACATTAAAGTCCACTCAATGTTTGGTTATTGTATTCATTGTATAAGAATAGGTATTCATGGGTTAAAAAATGAGGTTATCAACTAAGTCCATGCATTTTTGAAATGTGGATTGCACTGGCTTTTCACATTGCAATTTGATTTCTTTTTTTCCTTCATAAATATGGTTTGTATGCATGGGCCAATCTTAAAGTTGTCGTTTGACATACCTACAATTAAAATATAATTAGCTTTAACTAGATGTTAAAAAAAAATTGGTAAATTTTACTTTATCCATTTTTTTACATTACTTAATTTGTGTTCTAATGAAAGCGGATAAGCGACTTGGTATTTTAGGACGAGATGTACGCCGTGGGAAGCCGTGTCGGTAACCTCAAAGGACAAAACCATGAACAAAGGAGAGTTGGCAACTTGGTTGTTTTGGGCTTCAAGGAGAATGCGATCGACGATTTGACGGGACAAGATGAAATCATAGAACCGGTTGTGTATGACTTGATGTACATACTGGGGGCGAAGCTTCATAGCTTGAGATGGATCTGAGGAAGGATTGGGAAAACAATACTATGAGATTGTTTACGACTGCTTAAGATGATGACAATGTTTAAAAGGCCACAGAAGGGAGGAGTAGGAATTGCATGAGCATGAAAGGTGATTATCGGTCTAGTAGTTTCCATGTTGGGAACAAATTGAAGGAGAGCGAGAGAGAGACGAAGATTGTAATTGTGAACGATGAAACTGAGAGAATGAATTGTGAGAATGCTTTTGGTGTTTTAACAATATTAATTTTATTTTTAAACAACGTCGTTTGGCTATCTTTATACACATGGAATCCACGTCAGATTGACTTGACGGAGAAATTAACAAAGTTAGTAATTAATCACGTTTTTGTATATTTAAACACAAAATCATAAGTCTAGATATGCAATTCAAATATTTTAAAAGTCAATGAATATTTAAGCACACCCAATAGTCTGATATATGAATCGAACATATTATAATTGTCCAGGTATGAAAAAGCCATTTTTCCATCCGCGTCGGGGTAGTTTAATTGAAATTTGAAACTAGACCTATATTTGGGCTCCTAGGTGTTTAAAGGAAACTGAGCCCATAAGCCAAAGGGCCCAAAGAGTTTTTTTTTTTTTTTTTGGGTTCTCTTTCATTCGACCAAATTTATGCGACAATGAATAATAGCCATCGCTGCTAAGAACAACCAACCAAAACCTAATGAGAATTTGCGCAATCATCAGCATGTAGTGTGTGTTGTGTTATATAGAATTGTTCTGTTATCTGGGTGTCCGTGTTTGGTTTTTTCTGCTGACAGCTAGTATTCAATTACAGTTGGTGCATGTAGTAATTTTCAGACAACCTTTGTTTTCTTTTTACGAGAGAATCGATCAAGAGACATATAGAATCGATGGAAGTAGACAAGATTGAAGGAGACGATCGAGTTAACTACGGAGAAAGATTCAATTGAGGAAGAAGAAACATGACAGATCACTGATACGATTCAACAACCTTCATTGCTCTGTAACGATGACTCAAATGGTGTGGAAGACCTTTGGTTGAATATTGTCTCCGACTTAAATTTTTTTCAGCTTCAGAAATGTTGCAGCAGTGCAGAGGGTCATCAGGGTGACCGGGGAATTCAAAGCGATGCTGAGTTGTTTGAGAATTTGACTTAGTATCACCCAAACTTGTTCTGCATACCAGGTGCTCGATAAAATGTCTCCACATAAAGATACAGTCTTTTTATCCAAAAAAATGTTTAAGTAGCATCCAGTTATTACGGAGAGAAAGTAGTTAAGTTTGGTCTTTCGTGTAGTAGAAATCGTTTCCAGAGATTTACTGTGCCGAAGAAGAACGGTGCAATAGACATGTGTTTATTATTCTCATTCCACCTGCTTTGATTGCTCCGATGGATTGTTAAACTTAGTGTTCCTTTTACCTTGTCAAGGCCCTTGATGAGAATCTTGTTTTGTTTTTTTTGTTTTTTTGGTAAAAGGTTAAATTTTATACCATTTTCTGATTTTTTCTGTACAAAAATGAGAATACAAATACTGGAGAGGAAGAGACTGAAAACTAGAAAGGAAATGAAATACATCCAAAATAGAAAGCAAGAAGAAATCCTAGAATGGTTATGAGTCGATTTCGGATAGTTTGATCCATAGCTGCTTGCACTGCTGAACTTTGTGAGGTGGTGGAGGTGAAGATCCTGGCATTTCGTTCACGCCAAATTAGATAACAAGCTGATTGAAGAACTAACTTGGCAATTACCACGGCATCTGTTGCAGCGGGGGTCCTGGTCTGCAGAATCCAACTCGTGATTGAATGGAGTGTTGACGGTGGATTTCTCCAGATTCTCGAAGCAAAAGATTGCCAAACCCTTGCAGAGAAAGAGCATTCAAAGAAAAGGTGGTTGTGGGTTTCGATTCCGTCAGAACAAAGCACACAAGCTGAAGGGATATTAAGGCCCCATGCTCGCAGCCTGTCACTCGTAGGCAGTCGCTCTTTTAGTGTAACCATAGGATGAAAGTGTATCGGGGTACCCCTTCCTTAAACCAAAGCACCTTGTTCCATGGTACTAACGGAGAGTGTACACGTAGTTGGTCCCAAGTATCCTTGGAAGATAAAAAATCAGCAAAGGTACCTGAGTTCCGACGCCAGAGATATACATCGGGGCCCTTGAGAATGTCCGGTGGAGTGATCGTTGTCAAGGTGATCATTAGCTGTTGTTGCTCTTCCGATCTAGCTCCCGACATCCACCAACTCCCATTTCTGACTACATCAGCGACAAGTGCCTCTTTCCTTACTCGCAGTGACCGTGTCCCATTACTTCCAATGAAGCTTATCAGAGGACCATGTTTTGTCCAGTTATCATGCCAAAAGGATATACTAAGACCATTCCTCACTTCACACTTCATAAACTCTGTTATCTACTGCCTCAGAGAGATCATACCTTTAATAGTTCTGGAGAGTCGTGGATTGTCCTGAATGGTCCAGAAACTCTTCCTTTGGAGTATATTACCTTTAATCCATGCCACCCATAGAGAACCCGAATTTGTAAATAGGTTCCAAATGAGCTTGAGCTGGAACACCATTGCAAATTCATCCAATCTGCGAATTCCAAGCCCACCTTCTTTTTTGGGTTTACAAACATCCTTCCAAGCGACTCTTGCTCCCACAGCCGTTGTTACTTTGTTTTTCCAGAGGAAAGCCGCACACAATGAATCAACCTTTTCATAAAATCTTTTGGGGAGATTAAACACTGCACTCCAAAAATTCACCATGCCATATATAACCGAAGAGATAAGCCTTATCTTCCCAGCAAAAGATAGAAATTTTGCCGTCCAAGCATGTAACTTATGGGTGATTTTCTCAATAAAAGGTTGCAGAGTTGCAAATGAAATACGTGCAGGATTCAGGGGTAATCCTAGATACCGGGTAGGAAAGGTACCAACCTTTATACCTTGCAAAGCACTTAGTACTTCTACTTGGATGTCAGTATAGCCCCCAAAGAAAAGTTCAGATTTTGCCTGGTTTACGTCTAAACCACTGATTTGCTTAAAGTGAGACATTGTTCCAGCAATACCAGAAAGTGAGTGTCTTGCACCATCAGAGAATATCAACAAGTCATCTGCAAAGAGGAGATGAGTTACCACAGGGGAGGAGCATAAGGGGTGAAGCCTGAATTTTCCTTGTACTGCATCTCTTTCCAGTAATTTTGACAAGACCTCCATCACCATAATGAAGAGATACGGTGAGAGTGGGTCCCCTTGGCGAAGCCCCTTCTTTCCTGGGAAGAAACCTGCTAATTCCCCATTAATAGAAACAGAGAACCGAGGGGAAGTAATACATTCCTTTACCCATGTACAAAATATTGGAGGGAAGTTTTGAGCCTCGAGAACCTTTAAAACGAAATCCCAACAAACTGTATCAAAAGCCTTTCTGATGTCTACTTTTAGCATGCAGCTTTTTGGGCAATCCTCCTTCTGATAATTTCGAATTAACTCTGAAGCAAGTAGGACATTCTCTCCAAGGCTTCTTCCTTTAAGAAAGGCGACTTGATTTGGACTAATACATGCTTGAAGGAGAGGCTTTAGTCTGTTGGCAATGATCTTTGATATGATTTTATAAATCAGATTGCAACAACTTATTGGTCTATAATCTCCTAACTTGCATGCTTCTGGTACCTTTGGGATAAGAGTGATGGCGGTATTGTTCACATCCCGTAGCATCCGACCATTTCGAAAAAATTCCTACACCGCAAAGATAACATCCATCCCAATGGTGTTCCAGGTTGCACGGTAGAACTCAATGGAGAAACCATCTGGTCCGGGACTCTTATCTAGTGGCATTGCAAATACAGCCTCTTTTATCTCCTCAGCTGAGACCATTTTCTTCAACTCTGTACATTGAACATCATCACATCTGAATGGTAACAAGTCCTGCAGTTCGTGTTTTGTGATAGGAGAAGTTGACATATCAGTGCATCCCACTATCCCTTGGAAATACTCAACCGCATGGTCTTTGATCTCTCTATGCTCCACTATGCGTCTATCCTCTGAGTCTACCAAATAGTGGATATGATTTCGTGAATTTCTTTGGGACGTAGTCTTATGGAAATACGCCGTGTTCCTGTCCCCTAGATTCATCCAATTGGCACGAGATTTTTGCTTAAAGAACTTTTCCTCTGCCTTCATAAGAAATTGCCATTGCTCCCTGACTTGATGCTCTTCTCTTACGGATTGAGGATTAGGGTTTGATAGAATGTTTCTTTGCAGAATTGGAACTTTTTCAGCTTGATGTTTTACTCGTGCTGTAATGCCACTAAAGTGCTGCTTATTCAATCCCCTGATCACTGGTTTCAGCAGACGGAGGGACCTTACAAGCTTAAACTGAGAAGATCCTACTATCGTCTGAGAGTTCCATGCTTGCCTCACAACTTCCTGATAGTCATGGTGGTCAATTACGTGGTTAAAAAACTTGAATGGCTTCCTAACCACTCGTTGAATAGAAGGCTATTGGAAGAGGCAAGCTGCGTGATCTGACTGCATAGGAGGTAGGAAATCTGCATAAGAACCTGGGAACTGCAAGAACCAAGAATTGTTTATAAAAGCATGATTGATCCTCTTGGATGTAGGGTTCTCTTCTTGATTATTCCACCAAGTGAAAGGAAGCCCTTTTGCTTGAGCCTCAAACAGTTCAGCTTCTTGCATAGCTAAGTTGAAATCATTCATTCCCGTAGTGTCCACATTCTGGGAGAGGTGTTCTGAGTGGTGTGAGCTTCTGAGTATTTGATTAAAATCCCCTACAACTGCCCAGGGATGCCTCGTAACTGGAGTATTATCATTCATCCAAGTCAGTTCCTCCCAGAGTTGCTGTCTTTCTTCCGACGTGTTATACGCATAAACAAAAGTTACAGTGAGACTGATACTATAAGTCTCAATATAGATACCGCATGTTACCTGCTGCGCCGACACTTTATACACCACCAGATTGACTGATGGATCCCATACCAAGAAAATTCTGGTTGTAGCATGGTGATCAAAATTCCCAAAAACTTTCCATCCAACAGGAATACCCCTTAATATCCGATCTGCGTTTATAGGTTGCAGATGCGTTTCTCAGAACGCTCCAAAAAGTGGCTTATGGATGTTAATCCATTCTTTCGTTGAGTCCTGACGTCTGTTACTATTAAGAGTTCTTATATTCCACACAAAAAACATATATAATGTTGTACTACTGGGGCAGTGTGGCCTTACGACCACTCTTCCGGCGAGAAACCAGAATAAACGGAGCTTCATTATCTTCCCCTATCTTGACAGAGCTATTCGCTTGCTCATGAACCTTCTCCTTATCTGCCAAGTCCGAGTTATCCTTTTCTTTAGTGAGGGTTGGGTTATCTGTCTGCTGACTACATCCTAAAGCATTTATCCCATCCTCCGGCAGAATAAGTTTTCCCCTCTCACATGACTTTGTCTCTATGGTATTATGTTGGATTCCATCAGAGTGACTTAATTCCACTGAAGGACCCGATTCCTGGGAAGGTATCTCTCGATCTTCAATCATTTTTATCCCGGATTCTTTGTCTGATTTAGACCCTTCCTTGACTTTCCAGGTTACTCCCGGGGATCTGCCCTGGCGGGACCGTCTGTTACTCCTCGGTCTGCTACGAGATCTTATCTTCCTTCGTCTGTTTAAGGGAGGCACCTACAGCCATGATGGACACCAACTTCTATCATGACCATAAGCATGACACTCTTGACATTTGGAAGGGAGCCAAGGATATGTAACTGAGACTTCGAATTCCCGTCCTGAAGACAGTCCCATGATGAGCTTTGTGGGGAGATCCTTAGTGAGGTCCACCCTGACCAGGATTTTAGCCACATCAAAATTCTCCTTTCTCTCTGTTTCTGGAGCTAACGCAATAGGTTTCCCTACTGCTGTAGCAATTCTACTCAGACTCTGTTTATTAAACAGGAGATATGGTATCCCTCGGAATTCAGCTGTAATCGCTGCTGAGGTGATTTTAGCTGCATTTGGCTCAAACTCTGGTGACCAAGGAGAGACAAACATTGGGTGTCCTGCAATGTTCCACATATGGCGGCTGAGGAGAATTGCTCGGGTTCTTGGATTGGTTACTCGCAACAAAAAAGCTCCTGGGCCGGCGTTGTGAACAAAGATACGAGGACCTTGCCTTGCACATATTGCATTAACCACCCCTATTACCCTTCCCATATCTGGGTAGTTCCCATGGAACTGAGCAAACACAAATTCTTTAAACTCATCCTTCGCAGCTTCGATATTATCATTAGGAATGAGGATGAAAGGAACTCCTGTGATGTGTTGTGCTGGTGTACCGATTTCCTCCAGGTCGTCCTTGAGGAGACTAGACCATTTTTTTCCAGAGCAAGCTTAACCTTCTCTGTAGATATAACCGTTTCTGCTTTGCTCAGAAGGGTAACAGTAACTGTTTATCCCTTCTCCTTAGCTACGGACCCGGAGACTACAGTCTCAACGGATACAGTTGCGGCTTCAATCTGAGCAGTTTGAGAAATCTCAGGAAGAGAGGTGGTACACTGTAGACCAGGGGTCATAGTGAGATCTGCTTTGTCCGGAACTCCAGCGATTTGCGGGACTCCTGATGCGGTTTCCCCGCACTCAACAGAGGAATCTTCGACAGCTTCTTCTACGGTAGGAGGGCTATCAATTACGACTGTCTTCTGCGGGATTCCAGCCAAAGCAGAGAGACGAGCAAACTTCGATGTGCCCGGAATTACAGATTTAGGACGGGGGGTAGCGGGAGATGATCCCTTCTTCTTCTTACGCTTTGCCATTTGATAAATTTTCATCTCCGGCATGAGGCCGGAGGCCGTCGGCAATTAGGGTTAAAGAAACTAATCGCCTTAAAAGTCGCCTCAAGAGAATCTTGTTTTGTTTTCAAGGTTCAGGTTAAACTTTTCAGATAATATAATTTATAAACATCAGAGAGTTTTCCTTAGCTGCTTGCTTCCAGCGACTCCCAAGTTTAGGATTAGTGGTGGTATTTTCATGTCATCTGCTGTTCCTCTTTCTTAATCTTGATACTACCAAACTCTTCATGTATCAGTTAGTTCTGAATGTTACAAATTGTATATCATGGCTTTTATTTCTGTCCACAGTCAAAATAAATGGTCCTGATTTTGTAATCAATATTTTGCTAACCTTGATATATCAAATAGTGGATACAAGTCTCTGTGTTTCACTAGATAGTGCCATAGAGAGATAGAGATAGAGATAGAGAGAGTGGCACAAGTGTGCCTCAGTGGTTCTCTAGTTTCTATCGACTTTTACAAGACATAATTCGAATTTTCTTGTAAAGTGTTAAAAATAATTTTATCCAAGCTAATTTTATATTAATTAAGCATCAACAAACATGTAAACTACTTAAACGACCACATAACTAACCTTTAAGTATTCTCATTTCCTCAAGCTCTCCTCATACTCAGTTGTCATCTCTCTTAATTAAAGTCCAACTTACTTTCTTGCTTTAGTACAAATTTGATTTAAAGTATTTCATAATTGTCAATGTTCTTCACAATCTACTGATTGATTAATGTGCACTGACTTGCTTTGTGCTTGAAATTCAAAAAGCTAAAAAGAGATCTAACACTGAATATTCTCTCTCATGCCTTTGTTTGATTACTGTGCACTGACTTGGTTCCGTGGAGCTAAGGACAAGAGACTTAAAGAGTTAAGTGGAACTTTGATCCGTTTGGTGATCCCGCTTAAACACTTGTTAAACCTATTAAAACAAGAGGACGCACTAAGTGTATAGCCCGATCTTGTATCCTTGGGTCCATTTCCCACGGTTTACGGCTCTAAATACCCATCCTCTCACACAAGCCTTATCTGTCTTTGCCAACATTGGTTCGGACACACTTCGTAACACAACTCCCAAAGCATGTGTCTATTGTCAGCTTAGACAAGTCATGCTCGCGTTGCTCAATTAAGAGAGAGGTCATATTTTTTGAATATCAAAACCTTTTTGTTTTCTCTTCAAAACACATAAAAAAATGTTATTTTCCTTGTAATTGATTATATAAATATAATACTTCTAACAATTAAATATTGTTTTTAAGAATTAAAAAAAAATCTCTCTCTATAAATGAATAATTGATTAAATAAAACATCTATTCTATACAAGGCATCGCAAAGCCCAACATAGTCTAAAGATTTAACTAAGCAAGTTTGCATATGTCCTTGTAAATAATGGAATCGATGACTCTTCCATCATATACACCTTTCTCAATCTGCACTTTAGCATAAAACTTCACTGTATCCAAACCCAACAACCTTGCATTCGAACCACAATATGCCCCATTCACTATCTTCACAGTCCCTGTGGAAGCACCGTCTCTAGCTCCTCCTGATAAACTATGTGCACATGCTTAGAATCAAGCATTTCGATCTCACCACCATACTTATCAATCACTTTCTTCACAACACCTTTATGCTTATAGTATCCCTTACTCATCACCTTGACAATGATCCCTTCAACAACCAGTAATCTTTACGATTCATCCTCTCCTTTTTCTTCACTTCCTCCTTCATCAAGCCATCCAAAGCTGATCTCTTATTCTCCTTATCACTTCTTCCCGAGTCCCCGCTTCTCTTCCTCTTCTCCCCTCTCCCAACCACCTTCTCATTCCCTTCATCCTCAAACACTACTCTCTCTTTACCCGTAGCATCAACCTGTTTAACGCATCCACCAAGAGAAAACCCAACCTTAACTCCACTCTTCAACTTCAATTCTTCATTATCCTCAACAACTTCTTCACAACGACCAGCATTCAATTTCACAGCAGCTCTCTCAATCTGCTTCTGAATCTCCCTCTCTTGTTTCTGCTCCTCAGCTAAATCACTCTTAACTCTATTCTTCTTCAATCTCTCCTTAAACACAGTCTCTGAATCTCTATCGATATAAGTAATAAACCAACCTTTAGGGGTCTCTTCAACCTTTACTTGACGAACTCAGTCAACGTCGCCCACTCAGTCGAATTCATATGAACATGGTGGCTATCGTTGATATACTCGCTGTAGACAACAGTGGCGGCGACACGAGAGAAACGGTGGCTCCGCCTCATCAGATCGAGAAACGTCCGCTCGAATTCTTCGGAGTAACCATCGACGACACGAGTGGGATTCTGGCCAAAGACTTGCATCTGCCTCTGGTGAGACCCGCTCATACAATGACACTTGAATCCGTTCTCGTCTCGGCATTGTTTCTGACACACCTGACAATACCACCGAAGCTTTTGAAGACCTTTGGATTTCATTCGATTCGCAATCGCCTTATGGGTTAAGACTTCGTTCTTACCCATCGATTCTTCGTGGATTCGTCGAACAAGATTACGGTCTTTTGGGGAATTGAAATCTAGGGTTTTTTTTAGGTAACGCAACTGATCAATTCAGATCAGGAGAACAGAGACCTGACTTTATAATTGAGAGGAGTATGATGGAGAAGAGTATGACGAAGATTCAAGGAGCCGAGAATCGAGATGATGATTGAAGGAGCCGGCGATAAGGGAGAGCCACTTCTTAAGCAAAATTAGGGTAGTGTTCTCTTTTACATAGACAGTATATATACTTGTATTATAACCCGTGCTATGCACGGCTAAAGCTTTTCTATTAATAAATTTATCTTTTTAATAAAATTAAAACGTTATTATAGGCTTCCAAAATCCTAACACTTGTTATTACAATTATAAAATAATTTATAAAAGTATCTTACTATATATAAAGTTGGGTTGAAACTCGAGAAAGTGGAGCTTTTTGATCATCCAAACGTATTAGTATAATAACGTAATAAGGGAATATGCAAATAAAGAAAACTATATTGAAAGAGGGAAAACGATTAAAGAAAAAGGAAAGACGGCTGAGGGAAACGATTAAATAGATAAGTTTCCAATTCCTGGTGGAGTACTTAGAGGATCAACAATATTGATGTATGTATTATATCTATATATGAACAACAATACCTTTGTTCACGTTCGTTTCATATATAATTTCCCTAAACCGTCTCGTCATGGATAAGAATAAGATGAAGGAGAGATACTCTAACAGGAGCATCCGAGACGATCGTGGTCCTCGACGAGACGATGAAAGAGATAGGACTAAGCATCATGAGAGGTCTCACCAAGGAAGTAAGGACAAACAACCGATGAGTAAGAGGAAAGATAGAGAGGAATATAATGAGGCTAGGGCACGAAACAAGATATCTAGATTTTGTGGTGATGAGAAGAGCAGATTCGAAGATGTGGCCGCTGATCAAGTCAGTGAGGGTTCCGTTTCTCTTGCACCGGAAGCTTCTAGTGTAATCTCTGAAGCTATTAAGCGAGCGCAGGAGCAGGCAGCCTCTATGCGTCAATTTGTTTCGACAGAGACAGTTGTTGGGCATAAACCGACCAAGGAGGCCCATGTTCATGTTCTACGTGTGGATGCACTTGGAAGAGAGATAGATGAACATGGACATGTGATTAGTAGTGTGACTAAACCAAGCCATCTTATTACATTGAAGGTTAATATCAACAAACACAAGAACGATGCTTTGCATATTCTTAAACCTCAACTGGAAGTAGATCCACAAGAAAACCCCCACCATTATGATCCAAGGATCGGTATTGATAAAAACAAGATCTTGAGACCTAAACGTATGAGTTTCAAGGTGAAGCAAGCACATCCGAAAAAGGCAAAGGATGATGATATGTATCCAAACTTGATAGAATCATCTGAACCTGTCCCAAGAAAAGAGAAGCTCGAGGAGCCAATGCCAATCCCAGATCATGTTGAGTGGTGGGATGCAGAGATCCTCACCAATGACACCATTACTGAGTTACTGTCGGATCCAAATATCCTCATCAATGACGCCATTACTGAAAGCCATCTCAAGATAGAAAAAATTACTAGTAACATTGAGCATCCATTTCCCCTAGAGCCACCTGTGGAGGCAGCGTCTCCACCTCCCCAGCTGCTTAAACTGACAAAGAAGGAACAGAAGAAACTGCGAACCTTGAGGCGTGTGGCAAAAGAAAAGCAGAAACAGGAGATGATTAGACTAGGGTTGCTTGAACCACCAAAACCAAAGGTGAAATTGAGCAACCTAATGAAGGTTCTTGCGTCTGAAGCAACCCAAGACCCAACCAAGCTTGAGAAAGAGATCCGCGCAGCACATGCCGAGCGTGAACAGGCTCACACTGACAGGAACACTGCGAGGAAGCTAACTCCTGCAGAGAAACGTGAGAAGAAAGAAAAAAAGCTCTTTGGCGATCCAGCAAGAGTTGAGACGATTGTGTCGGTGTACAAGATCAACAAGAAGCTGTCGCATCCCAAAACAAGATTCAAAGTGGAGATGAATGCAAAACAGAACGTATTAACAGGGTGTAGTGTGATGACGGAGGGAATGAGTCTTGTTGTGGTTGAGGGTAAAAGCAAATCAATAAACAGATACAAGAAACTGATGCTGAACCGTATAAACTGGAAAGAGGCAGAAGAAGAAGAAGAAGAAGAAGAAGAAGAAGAAGAAGAAGAAGAAGAAGAGAATGGTGGAAACAAGTGTTGGTTGGTTTGGCAAGGAAGTGTTGAGAAATCGAGTTTTCATAGGTTTCATGTACAAGAGTGCTTGACCGAATCTGCTGCCAAGAAAGTTTTCACGGATGCTGGTGTTGCCCACTACTGGGATCTCGCTCTCAATTACTCAGACGACTAAAAAGCCTCCTCCTTTTGTACTATAATGTCTCTGGTACTATTTATTAACATCTTTTCTTGAGTAATAAGTTTATCTTGGTACTAACTAACAATGAAATTCAAAACCTATATTTCAAAAGTTATACTGAGAAATAATGATTCGTTGAAAAAAAGTTGGAAGTCTGTATAGTCTAGTTCACGTCGAATTTTGGGTCTATCTTGGAGATTGTTTTATAATAGGGTCATATTGAAACATTTCTAGAAATATGAGGGTACCATATGTTTAAATATTTCTGCTACTCTGTAAACGTAAAGGCTAAGCCTTTGATGGGGTTGCTGCAGATTCATTGACTCAAATCCAAAACTAAGAAGCACGAACCTACTTTGATTCTTACGATTACGGATTAATGGCGATTACGGCGACTAAATTGGTCTCTCTTACTCTCTTATGGATTCTCGTCCTCTTCGTCACACTTGCTCTCATTCAGGTTAATTTGATATTTTTCTTTTTAATAGTTTCTTGATCTGGGTAACTATGGATTACTTACGTTTATGGCTTGAATATTCAATTTTGGCTTCTTAGATTAAGTTGACTGATGTTGCGGATCCTAGTGTCAGTGAGCAGCAGATTGTTAATGCTAAGCTTAATCAGGTGAGGTCGGAACTCATTGCCTTGTTTGGTCTATAAAGTTTTGATTCAGGGTTTTCTAATTTGGGGCTTTTGAGTTTTTTGAGGTGGGAGAGGATTTAGAAGGAGTAACTCACAAAGTTTACTTTGACATTCAGATCAATGGTTCACCAGCTGGTAAGAAAGTTTCGACCTTTTTCTATTTTAAGTTGGAGTTTGAATTTTAGAAGTTTTGATTTTTATATGTGAATTTGGGTCTATTGGTTGTTTTGATGCAAATAGTTGATTGAGGATGTTGCAAATTCCGGAATTAGCTCGGTTGCTTGATAAATATAAGTGGATGCATTGTGTATGTATGAAAACATTAGTCTTAGAATTAGATAGTGATGTAGGTCTGTTAAGGTGGTACTATAATTCTTTGTTTGAAGCTTTAGAAACTTTCTGCAGCTCATGCAAATAGAGTTTATAGTAACATTTGCATCTTGTCATGTACAGGACGCATTCTCATCGGTCTGTTTGGGAAGATAGTTCCTAAAACTGCAGGTAAATTTTTTTAATTTAGGTTGACCAAACCTTCAAATTGTCTTGTCTACTTGTCCTTGAGTTGTTTCTTACTGAATCCTCGGTTTCTTTTGCAGAGAACTTTCGAGCACTTTGCACGGGTAGCCAAGTAACCTTTTGTTTCCCCTTTAAAACTCATGGTCTTTAGTTTTGAGCCAAGAGACTCTTTAATTTGGTTTGATGTTTATCCTCCCGGTGCAGGAGAGAAAGGAGTTGGAAACATGGGGAAATCTCTTTATTTCAAAGGAAGCATCTTCCATAGGATCATTCCTGGCTTCATGATTCAGGGTGGAGATTTTACACGAGGCGATGGGCGAGGTGGAGAGTCCATCTATGGCGATAAATTTGCAGATGAGAACTTTAAACTCAAACACACTGGGCCAGGTATGCGCTAAAGCCTAAAGCTCTACCTCTTATGTAACCAATAAACTCAATACATACTCAACGAAACACTTACGGGTTGAGTCTGCAAATTGATTTCAGGAATTTTATCAATGGCAAACTCAGGACCAGATTCTAACGGTTCACAGTTCTTCATTACAACAGTCACCACGAGTTGGTAAGCACGCGTGATGATTTGTTTGCTTGTCTCCGGAATCCTCAATCTTGTTTTGATTCTGTTTTCGACAACAATGTGACAATGAATTATTTCTGTTTTGGGAAAGGTTGGACGGACATCACGTTGTGTTTGGGAAGGTATTGTCTGGCATGGAAGTAGTGCGCAAGATCGAAGCGCAGGGACAAGATAGTGGAGAGCCCAAAGGAAAAGTCATTATTTTTGCTAGTGGCGAAGTTTCTTTGTAATATCGTCTTCAAGTTTTCTTTCTTTTGTATCTCTCTGTCTGAGTTTTTTTTTTAACCTTCCTCCGAATGAACAAGAGAATACAAAAGAAAAACTTACAATTCATGTCTCAATGGTAGAGAATACAAAAGGAAACCTTTCAATTAGTAATAGTGTCTTCTTTCTTTTTTTTGTATGTCGTGTCAACCAAGTTTCTTTACGCCTATATAAATTACAACATCATCAGAACTAAGCAAGACACTATTACAAAGAAACATATCAAAGAACTAAAGCAAAAACCCTACCTTTCAATATCCTCGATGAGATTCTTTTCAGACTGGATCTCAAGTCTCTGGCGATGATGCAATGCTATATATCACTCAAATCCTATATATCGGAAAAATTCAAATATGAATACTTATCTGGACACGGATCCCATTTGCTTCACATCTCCACCTTTGGGAGATGCCCTTGAGAGGAATTCATTTTCATTTATGCCCTTGAGAGTATTCTGACAGACGATCGCAAGTGGAATTAATGAAGCGGTATGAGAAGGGAGAGAGGATTAGGTACAGCTGGAACGTTGCGGCTTACGACGGCAAGTGTGTAATGGTGAGAGAGAAGGAGGAACGTTACAATGGAGTGGTTCATGTGTATGACTTGAAACGTGAAAAACGAATCGCTTCTTCTACAAGTTTGATATGGAGACTCATTGATGGAATCAACTATTATGATTGGAAGCTCTTATATTATGATAAAAAGAGACTTAAAAAACGATCGATTGACGAAAAGGAAGGCAAATTATATGTGGATTTGCTGCAGAGATTCAACAAAATAATGAGATCATTGTTGGTTAATGAGTAGATTGTTTAGTTACATATACTCCACTAATAAGTATGTAATTAATATAGTAATTATTTTTTTAGTGTAATTTTATTTGAGCTCATCTCAAATTTTTACCTCCAATGGTGAGATAATTAAGTCTCTCAATAATATAAAATATTACTATTTAGTGTAATTAAGTCTCTCAATAATATAGTATTACTATTTTTAGTGAAATTTATGTAGGTAAATAATTACCTAAGGTACTGTTCTAAATTAAAGAATATCTCATTAATAATTTTAAATATATCAAATTATATCTTAAACATATTTAGTTGTATTTATTTTTTTGATCAAACATATCTTATTGTATTAATTAGTTATATGTATAATCTATAATAATAATTATTATTATTATTAAAAACCATAAATATTACTGTAATAAATATAAATATTTCTAACAAAATATTAAAATCTAATTTTGTTTTTGTAAACTCCAATTTTCTAATATTTAATAACATTGTATTAATTAAAACTAATGTAGTATTATTGAATCAAACTTAACTATATCAATTAAATGTTAATGATAATATGAATTTAAACTTATAGAATGAAGCTTAACAAATCTATCTTGCAAAGCTGGATGAGCTCAAGAAGGTACTGCATATGATAGCACTTTATTTTCGAGATAATCTAAAACGAGACTTAAGAAAATCCTTAACAAAGTATTCGGCTTCTGGTGAGTAATCTTCCATTAAAAATGATGACTGTTCATAAACATTAAAGTCCACTCAATGTGTGGATATTGTATGCATTGACACATACAATTGTATAAGATCTTGAAATAGACATTCATGAGTTAAAAAATGAGGGTTATCAACTACCTCCATGCACTTTTGAAATGGGGAATATTGCACAGTCTTTTCACATTAGAATTTGATCTTAAAGTCGTCGTTTGACATACCTACAATCAAAATATAATTAGCTTTAATTAGATATAGTTAATGCATGAATCTTGTATGCATTGGAACATGATGTTAAAGATCTGAAACTAGCAATTTATGAGTTGGGAGGTGCTTACATTCCACTGTCAGCAAATACGAGTATATTGAGTGTCATATACTCATACGACTCTAGGATGGGGATCACTGCCAAACCTGCTCAACAACTCTCCACAACTTCAAGCCCTTGTCCTACATGTAAGAAATCCCAAACTCCTCAAAGTATCAAGCACTCTTCCATAACAATATTGATACATGTGGACAGTTGTGTCTCAGTAGAGCTGCTGATGTTGATGAAGCAAGGTTTCTCAACTACATCAAGCATTTCTTGAAGAAAATGCCCCAGCTTGCTGATCTCATTGTGTGTAGTCTTCCCTCTTCTTCTGCAACTAAGAAACTTAGCATCCAACAACAACTTGGAGTCACTTAGGATATTGCTTCTCTCTTGGCCCGGATCCAAGTACTTTGATCTTAATTACTTATCTAATTCCCCTTTTGCTCATTGAGAAGCCTCTTTTGTCATTAAAAACAACCATCTGCTCTCAGTTTTTTTTAATGAGATTAAACGTTAAAAATTCATTAGTAATCACATTTTTTATTCATTATAGAAAAAGGTCAAAATAAGACCCATATTATTAAACCGGTCTTCCCCTATGCGAACCAAAACGAATTAAAATCTAAGGTCGAAGAATGTACAATTTTAAAATAAATCTGAGAGAGAGAGAAGGAAAGAGCTCAAGCATCATTCATCTCCATCGCTAGCCAAGTCGTTGCTATCATGAGGACCCGAAATCTTATATCTGTTACAAAACAAAAGGCAAACATTTGAGATCAAACATCTAATACATTCTTAAAACCAAAATTTGTGTTTATGTTGGAAATTTGATATGTGATGTGATTGGAAATCAAGAAAATATTCTCACAATTCAAGAACAGATTTTCCTTCCTTGTACTTTTGGCTCTTACAATGTGCAAACTCCTGAATTCATAAACACACAACAACAACAAAAGATAAAGTTTAACTCAACTCCATGGTACAAATGCAATCAGACATATGTATTATTTATGTTTGCAAACTATTTTTTGTTGTCTTACGTATTTCCACCCAACATTTGATCCACAACCAACACAAAAAATGTCAACTACGGTATGCATTCCAGTTATCATCATTCTGTCTTCTTTCACTCCAACCGAGATGTTTACACTAAAACGAAAAAAAAAAAAACACAATGTTAAGACCATTAATCAAGGATAAATATATATTTTCTAATGTCTTAGAGTTAGATAATTACAAGTGGTCATGAAATCAGAAAGACTTACACGTTGTTGAAGAGATAAGCTCTTCCATGCTTGCATTGAAAAGCCTGCACAAGTTTTTAAAAGTCACTACTATATATATATATATATTTAAATACGAGCTTGTTGTCATAGCGCTCAAGAAACCATCCATAGATATGAAATATGTTAACAACTCATGATGCAATGATCGGATCATAAAGAGGATCACAATATACTAGTTCGATTTTACACGTCATCATGGAACAAAGGTGCTAATTTATCCAAAAGTCTACAATCAGAATATCAGATTCACGATCAATAAATAAATAAAAAAGACAACGAGATCATGGAGGATTGAAAAGATCAAACCTTGGAAATGATGTCTTGCTCTGTAGAAAGATGAGTTTTACAGTGTTTGCAGATGTAGATGTTCCCTTGCAGATCCACCATAAAAACCCTACCCATCTTTGATTCAAAAAATAACTATATCCTTAATTACGTGAATCGAATTATCCCTTATATCGAGTCTTCCTTTGGTTTATAGTGGGGGAGAAGGAGGAAAACTTGAGGGGAAAATAGTTGGACTATGGGAGATTTTCTCGGTAGCGTATATAAACTGTGAACTTTGATTCGGTCTTATTCGATCTTTTTTGGAGGAGGTTATGTAAATTACCAAGAAACGTGGATTTTAAATATTATTCAAAAACGGAAATTATACTTTGAATCCAACCAAATATCCAATATACCTGGCGACCAAAATTCCACCCAACATTTGATCCACAACCAACACAAAAAAATATATACGAAAATTCTATACAAATAAACATTAGAACGTACGTTACGTCAAATGAACAAAAAAAAAACGAATTGGATCGCTCGATGTTACGTCTGGGCCAACAATCTTTACGGCAATCCGCTATAGAACATTAGAACGTTACGTCATATGTAGAGATCAAGCTCGTGAACAAGACTAAGAAAGTCTCGAATACACTAAGAAGAAGAAACAGAGTATTTATACACTCTTTATCTCTAAAACGGCGAAGGCGAACCTAACAGTTTTTGATCTTTTTTTTTCTTTTTTTTGGTTATATCAAGAATCACAATGAAGAAATTTAATTCTCTACATGCATATGTAAACACAACAAATGGCTCCTCTTTACTTTTACTTTTATGTAGCTAGCATAATATATTAATATTCATAGATTTTTGTAGATTCTGAATCTACTTTTACATGCTAATATGAACCAACCTTGCCACAACTAACGAGACATATACATATATGAACCAAACATTTTTGCGGATAAACCCTACAGGATTCTCATTAACAATAACCGCATGTTTTGAGTGGTCTCCCAACCTTTTACTGTTTTGGTCCTCACTGGTTACTCCTCAGGATAGGGTAGGTTAGTCTATTTAAAGTTTTCCTTTTGTCGTTGTCAGCACAAAACATGTGGTTTGATAGAAATTGATTGTGTCGATGTAAATTCGTTTGGTTCAGTTTTATGACCCTTGACCCCATACTTCTAATGGACTCTATATATAGATAGATTACAGAGATTTGGACCAAATCCTCCAACTATAGGCTATCGCCCTATCTTTATCTCATAACTATTTGTTCCGGTAAGAGTTTCTGACTTTCATCTATCATCTATGTGTGAATTTGTTGAGTAAGTTTAAGTCAATAAGAGACATATTCTTCTGGTTAGAATGTGTCAAAGTTGTTTTGCTATTTTCCCATTGTAAGTGGAACTAGTTGAGCTAGTTGCGTCGTGTCCTATCTTTTCAGTTATGTTTCAGTTTTCATTGTATCTTTATAAACCGTATTAGACCTAATGGGAACCAGATCATTCTGATGCAATTTGCAAGTCTTTGAAACTAGTATCTTACAATTGGTATCAGAGCTTGCGAACAAAGTGGTCTAAGAGAGAGAGAGAGAGAGAAAATGAGCGACGATAAAACACTCACCAAAATTCCTCATTTTGATGGTCATTACGATCATTGGATTGAGCTGATGGAGAATCTCTTGCGTGCTAAGGGATTGTGGAGTATGGTAGAAGAAGGTTACAGTGAGATACCAGAGGGAATTGAAGCGACTGCAGCGCAACAGAAGCATGTCGAGGAGCTCAAGATGAAGGACCATCAAGTGAAGCATTACCTGTTCCAGGCACTTGATCGTGCTGTGTTTGAGCAGATCTTGGATCGTAAAACATCTAAGATCATCTGGGATTCGATGAAGAGAAAGTTTGGAGGCAATGAAAGGGTGAAGCGATCTCTTCTCCAAACCCTGAGAAGAGACTTTGAGATTCTCACAATGAAAAATGATGAGAAAATTGACGATTACTTTGGGAGAGTAATGTCAGTTTCCAACAAGATGAGAAGCAATGGTGAAGACATGCCAGATTCGAAGATAGTTGAGAAGATACTTCGAACTTTAACTGATAAGTTCACTTATGTGGTGGTGTCCATCGAAGAGTCCAAGGATACAATGAGCATGACGATTGATGAACTGCAGAGTTCCAGAAGTTTCAGAAGAGCATCCATGAAGAGGATGATCAAGCTCTTAATGTCAGAGGTAGAGGCAGAGAATCCTACAGAGGTCAAGGCCGAGTCAGAGGACGCTCCTTTAACAAGGTTGTGATCGAGTGTTACAAATGTCACAAGCTTGGTCATTTCCAATATGAATGTCCAACGGGGAACAACAACTACAATGCACAATTTGCAGAAATTGAGAAAGAGGATGAAGTTCTGCTTATGGCATATGTTGAGTTGCAAGGAACCAGAAGAGGAGATGTTTGGTTTGTGGATTCTGGATGCTCAAATCATATGTGTGGAGAAAATGATCTGTTCTCTAGTCTGTATGTTAACTTCACACATAACGTCAAACTGGGGAACAATCACAAGCTAATGGTGTGTGGGAAAGACGTGGTGAAAATAACGCTTAATGGAGTAAACTATGTGATAAGCGACGTATACTATGTCCCAGAATTGAAGAAAAATTTGTTGAGTGTTTGGCAGCTTCAAGAGAAGGGTTTGGATGTACTATTCAAAGGAGGAGAACGCAAAACATGCAGCATATTTCATCATTCGAGAAGGAAAATTGCAGAATCTGTCATGAGTGCCAATCGCATGTTCATCCTGCTAGGAGAAACGAGTATCAAGACTAAAGAGGTGAAGTGTCTGCAGGTTGATATCACATACAAAGCAGAGCTGTGGCACCACAGATTTGGTCATCTGGGCTACAAGGGTCTTCACACGCTATGCAGCAAAGAAATGGTGGAAGGTCTACCTAGCATCGGAGATGTAAAGATCACGTGTGAGGCCTGCATCAAGGGGAAACATCATCGTGTTCCATTTCCAAAACAAAGCAAGTGGAGAGCGACTGAAAAACTGTAGCTCATTCACTCTGATCTCTGCGGTCCGATCAGTTCACCATCAAACAGCCAAAGGAGGTACTTGATAAGTTTCATTGACGATTTTTCTAGAAAAGCATGGATATACTTTGTGTTAGAAAAGTCGGAAGCTTTCAATCAATTCAAGACATTCAAGGCGTTTGTGGAGAAGCAAACTGGATTGTCTATCAAGTGCTTGAGAACTGATAGAGGAGGAGAATACAACTCAAATGAGTTCAAGGTGTTCTGTAGAGAACATGGCATCAGAAGACAATTGACTACAACCTACACTCCGCAAAAAAACGGTATTGCTGAACGCAATAACCGAACCATCATGAATATGGTGAGAGCAGCCCTTTGGGAAAAGGAAGTACAGAAAGAGTTTTGGGTGGATATTGTCCAATGGGTGAATCACGTTCTCAACAGATCTCCTACGGTGATCGGTCAAGACATGACTCCGGAGGAGGCATGGAGTGGCAGGAAACAGTTGAGCATTTCAGAATATTTGGTTGTATCGGGTATGTTCATGTGTCTGATGTCAACATAACTAAACTTGATGATAAAAGCATAAAGTGTGCTCTGTTAGGCTTTAGTAGTGAATCCAAGGCATGGAAAATGTTTGATCCTGTGGAGAGAAAGATTCACATCAGCAGAGATGTGATATTTGAGGAGGATAAGAAGTGGAATTGGCAAGCTGTTGGGTACTCAAGTGAACAGAATACAGAGCTTGAGTGAGAAGAGAAATACGAAGATACTGAAACTAGAGAAGAAGAAGAAGCAGAGGAAGAAGAAGCAGAGGAAGAAAGAGTTCATAATGTTCCTGTTCCTGCACCAAATGCGACTCAAAGCAATACAACAATGGGGGGGAGAGCAAGAAAACCACCAGTCTGGGCTGCCGATTATACATCAGGAGAGGAGTTGTCAGATTCTGAAGAAGAAGCAAACATGACAACTGTTGAACATTTGGCTTTTATGGTGATTACAGGTCCTACCAATTTTCAAGAAGCTGCACAAGATCAGAAATGGAGGATAGCAATGGATGCAGAGATACAGCCCATTGAGAAAAACCAGACCTGGTCATTGACTACTCTTCCTGATGGAGCTAAAGCTATTGGGGTTAAGTAGATCTACAAGACTAAACTCAATGAGCTAGGAAAGGTGGATAAGTTTAAAGCTCGACTGGTTGTAAAAGGGTATGCTCAAGAGTACGGTGTAGACTACACAGAGGTTTTTGCACCAGTGGCTCGGTTGGATACTGTGAGGATGATCATTGCTTTAGTAGCTCAAAGCGGATGGGGAATCTATCAACTAGATGTCAAATCCGCTTTTCTCCATGGTGAACTGCAAGAAGACGTATTTGTGGAGCAACCTCAAGGCTATGAAGTCTCAGGAAAGGAGCATATGGTCTACAAGCTGCATAAGGCTCTCTATGGACTGAAACAAGCACCAAGAGCCTGGTTCAGTCGCATTGAAGCTTATTTTGTCAAGGAAGGATTTGTGAGCAGCTCTAGTGAACAAACATTGTTCATCAAACGAAGGGAGGTAAAACATTGATTGTGAGCATTTATGTTGATGACCTTTTGTTCACTAGTGATGATGAGGATTTGTTGAATGAGTTCAAGCGCTCCATGAAAGATGAGTTTGACATGACTGATCTGGGAAAGATGAGATACTTTCTTGGTATTGAAGTGATCCAGAAGACTGATGGCATTTTTATCTATCAAAGGAAGTATGCTGTTGAGCTGATCGAGAGATTTGGTATGCAAAATTGGAATCCAGTTTGTAATCCAATAGTTCCTGGACAGAAGGTTGGTCGGGATGAAGCTGGTGTGAAGGTCGACTCAGCGAAGTACAAGCAAATGGTGGGGAGCTTAATGTATCTCACAGCAACACGACCCGATCTGATGTTTGTGGTAAGTCTTATAAGCCGTTTCATGCCAAATCCTACTGAGCTGCATTTTGCTACTGCAAAAAGAATCATGCGATACTTGAAAGGAACGTTGGGCTATGGGATATGGTATAAACGTGAAGGTCACAGAGAACTCATAGGCTACACTGACAGTGATTATGTGGAGGATAAGGATGACAACAGAAGCACTTCAGGTTATGTCTTCTTGATGAGTGGAGGAGCTGTAGCATGATCCTCAAAGAAACAGCCTATTGTGACTATGTCATCGACTGAAGCAGAGTATGTTGCTGCAGCTGGGTGTGCATGTCAAGCTATTTGGATGAGAAGAATATTAAGAGAGATTGGTCACAAACAAGATGGTGAGATGATTTTGTTTTGCGATAACACATTTGCAATCAAGTTGTCCAAAAATGCAGTTATGCACGGGAAGGCTAAGCACATAAGGGTTCGATATCACTTTCTCAGAGAGTTAACCAAGGAAGGTGTTGTTAAGCTGGTTCATTGCGACACAGAGGAGCAGTTGGCGGACGTAATGACGAAGCCGTTGAAGCTTGCATCGTTTCAGTGGATCAGAGAGGCGTTTGGGATGCGCATTGTGAACTGAAACTCCTAGTGAGTTTAGTTCAAGGGAGGATTTGTTGAGTAAGTTTAAATCAATAAGAGACCTATTCTTCTAGTTAGAATGTGTCAAAGGTTTTTTGCTATTTTCCCGTTGTAAGTGGAACTAGTTGAGCTAGTTGCGTTGTGTCATATCTTTTCGGTTTTGTTTAAGTTTTCATTGTATCTTTATAAACCGCATTAGAGCTAATGAGAACCAGATCATTCTGATGCAATTTGCAAGTCTTTGAAACTAGCATCTTACAGAATTATATAGACTAATCCCATTCAGCAAAGTAGCGAACGGGTTACGGTTGATTTTGGTTTACATAAAACTTTTGTACTTTGAAATTTTTTAATCCCCGATTAGAGATCAAATTGAAGTTTATAACAAATGACTTCGTCGTCAAACGTATTGTGTCACATTAGAATTCGAAACTATAAGATTTTGAATTCATCACAAAAGTAAAAGAAGCTAGCATTTTAGTCGTTTGGAAAATCCCACTTCATATTTTTCTTTTTCTAATTTCTTTCTCTAAAGTAAAAAGAAAAATAGAGCGAAATTGAAGAAAGATGCCTTCGGCTTCTTATCTCATCGACGAAAATATAGTTTATACAAACAAACAAAAAGGACAAAAGTGTAACGGTGGATCATTTATAAGAACTAATATGATGTTCTTTGTGTGTGTTTTATACCTAATTTTAAAATCTATAATATAGTAACAACTGCCAATTCATTGGGGTTGTCTTTTGTAGTCTCACATGGAAAAGCAATAGGGTTATATATTTAAGCCCCATTCGTTATCTGTTCCTTCCTCCTTTACAGATTTATCCTTTGGACCTTTCTGTAACCAAAAACAAACACAATAAACAACATTATCATTACAAATATTCTCAAGTTGGTTACCTCCACTATATATGACTCACACAGTTCGAAAATGATAGTAATTAAAGCAGCTTTCGTATTTAATAATCAAGTTATTAAAATATGCAAGTTGGTACGTATCATATATTTCATATGAAAATAATAGAAGCAAAAATACATTAAAAACGATGAGGTGGATTTTCTTACCTGAAAACATGGAAAGAAGACCAAAACCCAGTAGATGTTGCATTGATACGTATAATAATTTATATACATGTAGCCTGTATGGTAAGTATATTATATATGTACAAGTGACGACGATGGACTTCGAATATAGCTAGCAGCTATTTGAGTCTCTCTTGTTGGAGGATTTTTTGGTATCTGGGAAACACATTTTTACAAGCTGAAACCTGCAAATTTGATTTAAATTAAAACCTTGAGTTAAAATTTTAAAATCATGAGCCATGTCTTAGGTGTTAATGACGTTGTCATGTCTTAATACTTTATCTATCTAAAGATTTTAATTCAAAATAAAATAAGAAGATATAAAAGCAGTCGTCCATCATTATTCATATCCCACACGGTTCCCACTCGGAAACATCCGTATCACTCTTTTCATTTCAGGAAAAATGCGATTTATTCTTATTCTTATTATATACAACTAATACTATTTATTCGTCACTATCTAATTAATTAGGTTTGAATCAAATGTGTTTTTTATATACATAAGAAAGTGCTAATCGAAATACTAAAAATTTCTTATTTTGTTGTGAGTGAAAAATCAAACCTTCTTAATTGACTAGTCATTTTCCAACCTACTAGTCACATACAAACTACAAGAACCCTTGGTGCCAAAAAAAAAATGTGTAAATTAATTCAAAACGTTGACTATATAATATATCTAGAGTCACATGCTATTTCTGACCGAGTCTGATTTTGTATTAGTGGTAGATAAACAGCATCTTAGATATTAAACAACTAGTAGGAATACTAGATTTGAAAACTAATCAATTTTGATACGGCCTAATTTTAATATTTTAATACTAATAATGCTACTGTAACGGCTCTTTTAATTGTTATAATAATACTAATAAAGCTGCTGTAACGGCTCAAAGTTGATAAAATAAGAAAATTCAAAGTGAAAAACAAACAAAAAAACACTTACAGATTCGATGTCGATTTTGAAGACTAGGAGTTTTCGTCTCTCTCTACAACTTGTTCGGTACGCTACAACGATGTGACCGATGGCTAAGACCCAAGAACATACGAAAAGGGTCATCTCCTCTGTTCGGAAATATCCACCGATCACAGGCTCCCCGAACACAATCGCTGCCTTGAACGATACGTAGACCAACGAAGATATCGAGCAAATCATCGTTATTGTTAGATATGGTCCTCTCGATAACTTTGGTCCGTCACAAAGCCCGTATACGCCTGTCATCAAGAAACATATATAAAAAAAATCGATTATAAATCTTATAAAAGAAAAACCCAAAACAGTACTCTTTTACTTTTTTATATTCTTTACGAAATTGAAATAAATCCCCGCAAATCTAGCAGAAATTTAGGCACATGCTAATTTCAAGAGCTTATTTTCTTGAAAAAATCATAATTTCACCCAAAAAAAAACGAACTTAAACAAGAACAGAGCAATTCTCAGTTCTCAGACCCAAAAAAAAAACAAAAACAAGAACAGAGTAGTTTCCATATTTAGAAAACAGAGCAAAGTTAAGTTTCCGTAAATAGTTTTAGTGGGTTTCACTTTCACTTACAAAGTATAATGGCAGATCTAATGATGGAGATGAGAGGTATATCGATGAGAGAGTATCTGAAATCGTAGTTGCTGAGATAAGAATAAATCGTCGCCGGGAAACTAGAAGGAGGAAGGCGGTTGAGGGAGGATGAGGAGAGGATTGCGGAGGGGAGGACAGCGTCGGCGACAGCGAGAAAGATTGGAGCAGAGAAGATGATGAAAGATAAAAACATAGTGAAGAGAACAAAGATCGTTTTGATTCCTCTCCAAAGAGAAGATGAGTATCTTCTAGTTTTGCTAATCTCTTCTTTGCTGATCAAACCCATCTTCATATTTTCTTTTTCTTCTAGGGTTATTATGTACAGAGGATTTATGATGTAAGTGTGTGTGATTTGGTTTATGGAGAGAGAGAGAAGTTTTTTGCAGAGACTTGTTTCGAGGGTTTTAAAAGGGTCGTAGAAAACAAAAAAGTTTGACGATGCTGACGATGTAGCTGATGTGTTACAATTAAAAAATAATAATAATATCTATCAGTGATAATGACTTTTTTTTTTTTTCTGTTGAATTTATTAAACATTTGAGATGATGATGTTGTTTTGGACGTCTTTTCCAAGGAAAAATTATTCCAGAACATAATATATGATCAGTTTGGTTTGGCGCATGATTGGAAATAATCCACGAGGGTCTCAAGAGTTTTATACATTTTGCATATATGGCCAGATTTAACTGTCTAACTCTATTAAAGTTAGTGTTGAGGACTAATTAGTGTTAAGACTTAAGAGAGTAAATTAAATTTGTCATAGTCTGAATCGTTATATTTTCCTGGCGAATAACAGTCTGTTGTGAATCAATTTGTTGTTCTTATAATGCTAAGTATAAAAATGTGTTTTTCTTTTATTAGCTCTACTATGGATAAAAAATTGTGGAAAATTTGTTTTATCTGAAAGAGTTTTTTTTTTTTTTTTTGTCTGTCGCAATCACTTAAGTTTTACGTATTTTAAAAATTTATTACTTTGACTAATTAGTTAAAATTTGTAAACATTTATGACAGCCAATAAAATTTATATTTCGTATATGAGAGCGTAATACCTAATCAACAATCCATGTTCAGCTCTAGTCTCCCTATAATAACGGTATTACCTAAATTGCGTGAAGCACACAATAGTCTCTTGTTTTTATTCTTAGAGAGTCTTTCTAAGTTCCATTCAATCTACCTGTATATATATATATATATATAATAATCAAATTGAGATCTATGTTCAAAGAACATTGATGTTTATTTGAACAAAAAGTAAAGGTAACAATAGAATCAATTGGAGAAAACAATCGTCGTAATAAAATAGTGTTATTATCAGACGTTTTTCTATAAAAATGAGATATGCTTGATAACAGTACAAAGGCGGATATAGAGGAACCGACCGATTATAGCCATGTGAGCACTGATCGAGTTCATACGCGCGCAGTTTTTTTCTTTAATCATGTTACTTAACTCTTAAAGATGATTATTCAAGTTTACCGATGAGTTCATAATATGTTAATTATATATATTTGTTTTATGTGTAACTGATAGCCACATAACTCTTTTCGATTATATGTGTCGTTGATCAGCTGATGATGTTATGTACCTACTGTAAAAAGTGAGAAAAACGCCTGCTTAACAAAAAAAAAAAAAGTCAGAATAGCCTAACCTAATATTTATGTAGAAAAAAACTTTATAAATTGCCAAATGATTTTCAATTCTATTTTTCAATAATATTGAAAACTATATTAACCGATCAATATGAAATATAATCCAACGGTTATATTTTGTGGTATTATTATGTAATCATCAGAATTCAAATTATATGATAGATGTTGTTGACAACAAAAAAGTTATATGTTGTTGACAGAAAAAAAAAACTATTGGCGAGGTAATTTCGAATTCAAAAGGGCCGACCTATGTTTTTCGTATTATTATTGCAAACATAGTATAATAAACAAAATCATTTTTATCCTATGTACGATAAATTATAGAATTAGAGCATCCCATTTTAAACGAGTGCAAATAATGAACCATTACTTTGAGGCTGCGGGGTTGACTAATGACTAGTATTGAAAGAAACTTCTTACCTGTGAACTCACGAGAAAGCATGTATGCTGGCCTTTATGGATAAGTCTTTACTAAAATGATTCTTAACATTTACACCAAGAAAACATTTAATTACACCAAAAGAAAAGTCTTAATAGATTGATAGTGTATCAATCAACTGAAATTTTATTGAAAAGCATATAACAGTAATAAATTAAGGATCGAGGGATATCAAGTTTTACAAATTGTAAATGAAATACAAGTATGTAAATCTCACGAACACATTTTAAAATTACGTAAAATATTCATACTTCAAACTAAGAATATGTCTATTCTTTTTTTTTTGCGGAATTATTTGGTGGCTCATGCTATTACACTTGGTCATGCCTAATGCCTTTTTGTTTGTTTCTTGGCGTAATATGAATTTTCAATCATAATATTTCAATTAGTAGAGTCTGAAATCAAGATTGTGGTTTAGCCAACATCTGCTGGAGTTACAAGCATTAGGCAAAGAAGTAGCTTGAGTGTCCATGGAAACCTCTAAAGATGCGATCATATATCGTAAACTTGTTAGTTGCCGACATAAAGAAAAAAAAAAAGAAAAAAGCACTTTGATAGTTGATTTTTGTAAGACAAAATTAATTTATTTTAATTTGTGTAAAACCCTTAATAGGAGAATACGTATTTTCACTAACCCATCAGGTGCTTAAAACTCAACAACCGGTAAAATGGAAAAGATCTTTAACCATATTCATTTTTGGTATTCTTTTGTCAACATCATATTCTGATAAGGAAAACGAAACTGCACGAAAATAATAACTAAAAAAACTGTAATCTCATTCTCAGGGGGCAACTAATAAAAGTCAGAGAGAGAACACGTAAAACAAAAAGGTACGGCCAAGTGTAAGCCACCAGAGGCCATAGGCGGCAGAATGATCCGTCCATGTCAGCTTCGTGTCTCAGTTAGCATCGTTTACATTGTAGGAAGGAACCTTAGTCCATTCCAAAGGCTTATGTCAGCAAATCTTCTTCTGTTTTTGGATAATTCCTTTCCTTTAACATTTTTTTTGTCTATAAATTATGTGCATGTATGTTGTGTTAGTATATGATTCGTCCACTTGGATTAGTATTATATAGTAACAATTAGCATGTAGCGTCTATGCCTGGCCACTTGGCAAGCTAATTAGGACAAACCTTTTTGGCGATTAACAAAACACATATAAAAATGCTACAACAAAGATTTCAATATTTTGGAACCATTTTAGTAGGTGTTGCTTACGGCTTTCCACGTATATATGAATGTATCATTCCATCATATAGTTTTGTGACATGTATTACTACTATTACAAAGATATTATATAACCCCGTTGTTTTGTATGTATTCATACACACGGGATGATACATACCCTCAAGACAAGTGTAACTTTAGAAAACTTCTCTAATATCTTAACGTTTAATAGAATATATATTTTACGACTCGTGTAGAATCATCATCAATTGTTATTGACCTCACCTGAGCCAAAACCATACGATTCTGGTTTCACTTTCACATATGTCCAGGTATAGCATAACCATAACAACAAACATGATGGACAAAAAAATCAGAAATAAGTTTCCTTTATATGAGATAAACTTATAAGTTAATAACTTACCCGTAATTCATGATTCAATATAAAAAGTACAAATAATATATAAACTAATTTATTTCAGAGGACGTAGCTTGTGTTGCTTGTGAAGCAATAAACCTAGATGGTTGCACTTTTATTGACGAATGCAGACTCAGCCAAGTCGATGGCGCGTGCGAGTCCAGCAGCTTTGTTCTGGCACTCACGGTGCTCATCTTCTGGGTCACTATCGGCTACAATGCCTGCACCTGTTTGGAGATAAGCTATCCACTCACGGCGCGGCGTGTCACTGCCTTTGTATGAGTACATTGTGTCGTAACGAGCTTGTGTAGGGAATACAATTGTCCTAAGTGCCAAAGCGATGTCCATGTCTCCAGTGAATGAAACACTACCGAATCCGCCACTGTATGGACCTCTTCTGGTCACCTCTAGCTCGTCGATTAACTCCATAGCTTTCACCTGTCACAAGAGAGTCTCATAACGACCAGAGATACTTAAAGCGAGAATGATGATATGAAAGAAAGTATTTTCTGTAATAAAATTAGTAGTTTATGTGCCTTTGGAGCTCCGCTAACAGTTCCAACTGGTAAAGCCGCACGAAGAGTGTCCCAACAAGTCAGATTCTCTTGCAACTCTCCAGTCACCTGTTCACACGATCCAAGTTTATGAGTGTTTACATTGAGAAAACAGAATCTGGAAGTAGTTTGAGATGGGGAAGAGGTTTGAAGATTGAAATGTTAATTTTAACAAAATTTTGTATTACCGTTGAGCTGATATGCATGACATGGGAATAACGCTCTATATTCATGAATCTTTCCACCTTCACCGAACCGTTCTTAGATACCTGCTTTCAGAACGGCCCGGAGAAAGCCAATGAGGATATTAGCAGGTTGCAACGGTACTAAATGAAAAAATCTAATCTCTTCTTTGTATGAGAAAAGATTGTCATAGAAATACACAAGAAGTTCAAATTTGGTTGCTTTCCATCGATCATTGCTTAAACCAAGAAGAAAACTAACCTTTCCAACATCGTTGCGACCCAAGTCAACAAGCATAATGTGTTCCGCACACTGTTTTTCATCTTTTAACAGTGTCTCCTCCAACATCTGATCCTCTTCAAATGTTTTGCCCCGTCTTGCCGTTCCTGCTAGTGGTCTATTCACGATCTTGTTCTGTTTCACAAAATTAAAAAATTGTTTTTAAACCCTGTTTTAGTCCCTGTTATTAACAAGAAGATCAGGAGAAGAGAGGAGCTGCTCACTTTCTTCACTCGAGTGAGAATTTCAGGACTTGAAGCTACTAGTATACAGCCTCTAGCCTAGTTAAGTAAAGAATATGGAAATCAGCAAAACAGAGAAGATAAAGCAAAACCGTTGAGGAGATGAAACAAGTGATATATGAGAAGCACTGACTTGCAAGTAACACATAGAAGGACTTGGGTTCACAATCCTCAAAGCTCTATAAACTTCAAACGGATGAGCAAAAGTGCGGCGCTCAAATCGTTGACTTAAAACAATCTGAAAGATATCACCAGCCAGTATGTGTTCTTTGGCCTCAAGTACAGCATTCTTATACTCATCACTTGTCATGCTTGATTTTTCCAAAGGAGTGCCAAATTGATTTGTGTGTAAGTCCACTGATCCATAAGGTAGCTTGGGGCTGAAAACACACAAACAAGTTAGAGATACAAAACAGATATACAAGGCAGAAAAAGGAAGAGTTAACTCACGGATTAATGCATTTGATCCTTGAAACAAGTTCTTCCAAGTGTTTCACACCATTAGCATAAACATCATCAAATGAGCAGTTTCCAGATAACCTCACCCAATGAATAATATGCATTTTCTGTAGAAAAATAAAGCAAAGTTCACATTGAGTTTATACAAAATTACAAAATAACTAAATCTTTTTGAAAAGTTCAAAAGGTTTTAACACCTTTTCGACATGATCGAAGACAATGACATCATCATAAAGACCAAGATGCATGTCTGGTAGATTCCTGTCATCAACCGGAGCTTTGGAGAATGGTAGCTTTCTCATTTCGGCATAACGGACAGTGTCAGAAGAAAAGTAACCAACCCATCCACCTGTTTATAATAACAATGATCATGTGATTTTGACCTAATTGTCATTATTGTGATCTCAAAGTAAACCAAACCAGACTAAGTTAGCAAATGACTCACCACAAAAAGCATCAGGAAGATCATCGATCAGTTGAGGTTTCCAAGTCTCAGAGATTCTTCTAGGAATCATCATTGGATCTGCAACCTCCTCTGTTGTCAAAGTACCTTTCACATGATCCATGACTGTCACTTTGTTCTCCTTAGCCACAATCTCCATCTTCGGGTGTGCTCCAACCACACTATATCTTCCCTAAAGGATTATATAATCATACTTCAGTTTTCATTTTAGGGAGATTGAGCAAGTTAACAAAATAAAAGGTTGAGAGTAGTTCTTACAACAGTGGAAGAGTGATGTCCTGGCTCAACTGATTCGAAAAGGAAGCTTGGAGTCTCTTGATCATCTTCTTTGACAAGACAACGGTAAGCGAGAACAGGAGTGAGATGGTCGGAGAAAATGGTGTGGCGAAGCGGAACAAGATTCTCCTTCTTAGAACCTTCGGCGAACTTCATAGCTTCACTTGCTGCAACAAAACCAAGAAACCAATATTTCAATATGATCTCTCTAATCTAAAAAAAACAACGAGCAGGGAAATCGAAGATAGGTGTAAAGAGTTGGGATGATTAATCACATGGAGAGGGACAGGACAAGATAGAACCGCATTTGATGGGAGTGACGAAGGAGATGGAACTGGAGGAGGAGCATCTTTTTGTAATAACGGTGACCAGTGAAGGTGAAGAGACGCGGTGGCTGGACGAGGAGAAACGTAGATGGAGGCCAGGGGTTTGCATCATCCCAAGCGCATGCATGGTGACGAAAGATTTGAGATTCAGTCGTCGTCGTTGAAAGGGAAGAGGCTCTTTTGTATTTTTGCCAAGGGACACTTTTCCAAAACCACAACTTTATTCTATCCTCGACTTCCTTATTTCGCTATTGTACTATTTATCGCATAAACTACATATGGTTGATCAAATTGTGTGACATGTCATGTGATCAGTTAAGGATCATCATCTATATATTTTCGATAATTTTCACCATTCATAGTCAATCTATTAGAAGAAATGCATCTATTTAGATTCTTGCTATACATATAATTTGTTTTTTTTTTCTGTCAGATTTCTTGCTATTTTAATGTTTGAACAAATATAGTTTTTTTCTATTTTCTTTAAAATTTGACTTTTACTAAGAAGTTTCATGGAAACATTGAACAAAAAAAAAAAAATTGTCTTATGGAAAATCAATGTTGACCTTTTTTTTTGTGGCAAACAAACTATTTCAATAAGAATATTAAGCGTTTACAAGACAGAGGCCTCTAAGGACATTTTTCACGATTTCATCAGCTTGCTGATTTTCTAGTCTAGGAATGTGGGAGAAACAACAAAGATTTAATTGAGAAGATAGAGAAAGATTATCATATAGAAACCCTCGGAGTTCCTTTGGAGAGGTCTTCCGGTTGAGTGCTTTGACTAGCATCTGCGAGTCTGAAGCAAAATTAACTTGATTGAAGTCCGATTCAATGGCAACTCCCAGCGCTGTGAGAGTTGCAAGTGCTTCGGCCATCATGGGTGAGCGGATATGGGTTGCCGTGGAGGCTCCTTGTAAGAGGGTAGCGCCAATGGTGACTTTGAAGATCCATCCGCATCCCGTGAACCCGTTGTCTCTCCAGGCGGCATCCATGTAACAGATAAGCTGGTTTGGACGGGGTTGTACTGGTCTTGGAAGGGAGATCTGGGATCTGTCTTGTAGTGGGGTTCGGGAGGCTTGTGCTTGTTGTGCTTCCTGCCATTCCTTTGCTCGGAGGATAGCTAGAGATACAACCTCTTCGGATTGGGGTTGGAGTTTGTCGAAAATTAGGCGGTTTCGGGCTGTCCAAAGTGTCCAGATTAGCTAGGGTGCGAGAGGTCCTAACACGAGTCCCGTGGGTGGGAGGCAGTGGAGCTTTGTTGATGAGGTTAAACCAGCTTTGAAGGATAGGGTGGATTCAGGGTTAAACTTCTCTTTAAAAGGGGCCTGCTTCAAGACATCTACAACAAAAGGGCATTGGAAGAAGAGGTGAACTTCGGTTTCTGATCTCCCACAGTGTGAGAAAAGTGAGTCAGTGTCGATCTGTCTAATTTGGAGATTATGGCCAACAGGGAAGGCGTTTTGGGAAGCCTTCCAGAGGAGAAGTTTTAATTTGGTGAGCTCTTAAGATTCCAAATCTCCTTTTTCCACAGGAAATTATTCTCAGGGGCTTGATTTGTAGGTAGCGGTGTTGAGGTTTGATCTTTCTTTTTATTTTGCAGGGCTTCATAGTAACCGGACTTTGCAGAATAAACTCCATCAGAGGTTGGGAGCCATGCCCAAGAGTCTGGACCTCCTCGCTTACTAGGTTTCAGTTTGATTATGGTGTCCTCATACAGCGGGAGAGTTTTATTTATCAGTGGGATATTCCATTCCTTCGATTGAGGTAAGACTAGATCTACAACTCGAAGGTGTTGATCCTCTTTTGATGGTGGACCGACAGGGGATAAAGGGTGTTCTAGGGAGAGCCATGGAGTTCGCCAAACAGGTATTGACTCACCAGTTCTAATTATTTTACCCAAATTTGTCTTCAATAGATCTCTGCCTATGCATATGCTTCTCCAGCCGTGTGATGCATGGTTTGGAACAGGACTCTCCAATAAAGAGTTAGCTTTGCAGTATTTACCGATTAGAACTTTTGCAAGGAGGCAAGAGGGTTGAGTGAGAATACGCCAGCTAATCTTTGCCAGGAGGGCATCATTGAAGCTCTGTAAGTCTCTGAAGCCTAATCCTCCATCTTTAAAGGATTTTGTCATTTTGTCCCAGGCAATCCAACACATCTTTTTCTTATCAGGCTTCTCATCCCACCAGAAGCGAGTTAGAGCGGATTGGATGCGACTGCAAAGGGAGGTTGGGAGTTTAAAGCACGACATTGTGTAAGAGGGCATTGCACCAAGTACTGATTTGAGCAGGGTCATCTTCCCAGCCGAGGACAGAAACCTGGAAGACCAACTCAGTGCTCGTTACTTTTTCCTGTCTACAATCATGCTGAACAAATCCTTCTTTTTCCTTCCAAACAAATATGGTAGCCCTAGATACTTTCCTTGTCCTCCTATTTTGATGATGCCAAGCTCATGTTGCACCCGAACTTTGACATCGTGTTTTGTTTTACAAGAGAAAGTAATCAAAGATTTATCGTGATTGATCTTTTGTCCTGAAGCTTCCTCATACTTATGCAATATATCTTTCAGATGTCTAACACTAGTTTTGTCCAATTTACAGAAAAACATAGTGTCATCAGCGAACAGAAGATGATTGACACGTGGACTTCCTTTCAAAACACGGATCCCAGGGAGTTTACCCTGGTCTTGGGCTTTGTTACACAAACCAGAGAGGACTTCACTACAGAGAATGAAGATGTAGGGAGATAACGGGTCGCCTTGTCTGATTCCACGACTTGGTTTTACCATGCCAGCTGCCTGTCCATTTAGGAGGTATGAATAGGATACTGAGGTGATACATTGCATGACCAAGTTTGTCCAATGAGGGTGGAAATCCATTCTGGTAAGTACATCCTCTATCAAACTCCACTCTAATCTATCATAAGCCTTACTCATATCAGTTTTAACTGCCATATAAACTCTCTCTTGTGCAGCAGATTGTTTCAGGTAGTGAAGAGCTTCATGTGTGATTAGAACATTGTCTTTGATTGCTCTACCTGGGACAAAGGCGGATTGATTCTGAGAAATGCAAGTTTGTAAGATGGGTTGTAGGCGTTTGGAGATAAGTTTTGCAATGATCTTATAGAGTATTGAGCATAGGGCTATTGGACGATAGTCTGCTACTCGCTTCGGGCTAGTGATCTTTGGGATTAGTCTCACATGTGTGTGGTTTGACTGTGCAGGGAGGGAACCAGAGATGAAGAATTCTTGGACTTTTGATGTTACCTTTTCACTGAGTGTTTTCCAATTTGTTTGGTAGAAGCTTGCTGAGAAGCCATCAGGCCCAGGAGCTTTGTCTGGGTGAATGTCAAAACACGCATTCTTGATTTCATTACGGGAGGGCAATTTAAGGAGTGTTTCATTCATCTCTTCTATCACACACGGTGTTAAAGCAACTATCACTGTAGAAGATCGTGGTCTTTCAGTAGAGGTAAAGAGATCGTGGTAGTAAAAAGAGATGGTATTAACAATTTCATGTTCTTCGTAGACTGTATTTCCCTGTTCTGACTCGAGGACAGAAATATTGTTAATAGCTTTTCGGCTCTTTGTTGCAGTATGAAAGAAACCGGTGTTCTTATCTCCGAGTGCTAGCCAGAGTTGGCGACTACGTTGTTTCCAAAACTCCTCTTCTTTATGGTAAGCGTCAGCTAGTTGTCTGTTTAGATCATCCAAGAGGGTTTGGGGGCTTGAATCCGTAGTCATAGCTTCCTCAAGTTATTCCCTGAGTTCATTGATTACCTTTTGGCTGTTTACTTGTTGTTCTTTTGACCAGGTTATTATTGCAGCTCTACAAAGATGGAGACGTTTGTCTACTGAAGCTTCATGGCAAGTATTCCAAGCATTGAAAATAAGTCTTTTAAGTTCTGGTATGTGCCTTAGTCCTCTATCATAGCGAAACAGACCTTTTCTTCTTTTGCGAACAGGGTCGAAAGACGAAACTAGCGGCTGGTGATCAGAACCTTCAAAACGAAGGTATTCACTTTTACCAGAAGGGTAGGCAATAGTCCATTCACTATTTGCCATGACCCTGTCAAGTCTACATCTAACAATGTGTGTGTGTCTTTTTCTCTCCAGGAGAGAAAGTTGCATGTATACTGTAGGTCATAAAGATCACAAGTAGACATAAGGGACCTAAAGTCAGAGAAAGATCCTTCTGATCTTGGTGGCCCCCCAACTTTCTCATTATAACCAGTGATATCATTGAAATCTCCCGTTAAGAACCAGGGCTCCGACCGAGAGGCAGTTTGTAGTTTTAGCTTCTCCCATATCTCAATTCTCTTAGTTCTGTCTGGCTCTCCGTACACAAAAGTAGCAAAGAAATACCTTCCTTTTGATTTTATTCTGGTATCAATTAGGTTATTACAAGAGCTTAGGATTTCCACTTCCAAACTTTATTTCCAGAATAATGCCAAACCACCTGCCCCTGGAGAGAGGGGGGGAACCAAGTGGTGTGATGGGTGATCAAGCCATTGAAGAGTTTGTAAGACCATATCAGATTGGTTTTTGGTCTCCATGAGGAAGATGAGGTCAAGACAAATATGTTTCTTGATGTCCTTCAGTCTCTAGACTGTTGTGGGGTTCCCCAACCCACAACAGTTCCAGCTTACGAACCTTAAGGAAGAGGAGTCGGCGGATTCTGAAAATCCACCTTCTTCTTCCTACTCGTTGGGAAGAGGGATACTCGTGGTGATGTTAATTGAGTTGGTTGGTGGGAGGCGTTACTTCCACGGGGTTGTGAGGTTCCTGGGTTACTCTTAGGATTTGGTATTTGAGAGGTCGGTTTTGGTGAAGAGGGACCCGAAATGGTTCTGGTAGGTTTTTTCTGATTTGGTTTTAGGGTAACTGATTTTGATCCTCCTTTTTGCTCCATGGTTTTCCTAGGAGATCCTCGGGTGAAGTTTTGTTTTTGAGTTTTAGCTCCCAAAAGCAGTTGGTTTCCTTTTGCAGGTTGTTTTTGGGTGGGTGGTCTACCTCTGCTTCTCTTGTTTGGATCTCCCAGATTTTGGCTGCGGTTGGAGGGAACAGTCATTGATATCTCAGGTGGGGAGTGAGGTGGTGAAGTGTTTGCATGCCGATGGCTCACCAGAGAAGCATTAGCCAGGTTTGCCTCCATTATCGAGTTTGCTGTATTCTCCATTAAGTTTTCAGATTCTCCTTGTAGCACTCGCATACGTCTAACAGCACTCTCTGTTGGATCAGGACATGCCATATACTGGATTGTGACTTCCCTTAGTTCGTTTAAAACATGTTCCCTAGAGGGGAGAATCCCAGATGGTATCAGATTTGTGTATGCCAGTGGTTGGGTTTCATTCAAGCAGTTTCCCAGCGGAGGTGGGGTTTGTGGATCAAGGCTTGAGATATTTCTTTCCAGTGGTGGTCTTCGTGCTCTAGATGAGATAGAGGGTTCTCCATGGGGTTCAGCTGATGAGTGTGTTTTTTCTCTCCATTGTAGGTTGCAGTTTGGGATGGGATGGTAACTGGGGCTCCTATTACGGTGAAGGGAGGAGCCACCCGTTTTGGAGAGGGATCTCGAGGGTGCTCGGGGAGAGGATCGCCTATTGGAGTTTAACCTTTGGTCTCGTGTGCCAAATCTTGCATCTTTGTGAAACTGGTTATGGTGATCCACGAACTCAAAAGGTCGTTTTCTAGAAGGCAGTCTTTGTTGTGGTTGATAACTTCTATCAACATTTTGGGTTCTGAAAAGTTGTTTTGGTGGCAGGAAATTATCTTGAGGCGTGTAGTAATTCCTTGAGACTGAGATGTGGGTGTCACTAGAATGACTTTGAGTTAGTTTCAGAGAGACTTCCTTTCTTGTCTCCTTCAGTCCCGGACATTGAAATTTGTCATGGGATAGGCGTAAGCAGTAAGTACAATAGTTTTTTAGATTCTTGTACTCTAGGCAGATAATGGCTTCACTACCATCTGGGAACTCGATGACCGTTTCCTTTGTTATAGGTTCCAACCCGTTGACAAGCACTTTTAGTTGGATGGATGAGTTGGAGATGTCCCAGTCGAAAATCTCTCCAAGAGCTTCTCCAATGGAGTGAACCATTTCTTTTTTCCAGTAGTGTTTTGGAAGGCTTTGGATTTCGAGCCAAAAGGGGATCATTGAAGGGAAATAGGGTGGAATCACGGGTTCCCAACGTTGTATTATGACCATCCATTGGTCAAAGTGGTAAGGTCTGTTGGCCAGAACTTGTTGGAGGTCAGTTTCAAGTTCAAATTTGAACTGGAAAACACCCTGACCCAGATCTGCTCCATCTGCTTTGCCTTTCAGGTTCTAGCGGTTGAGGAGGAAAGGGAAAATGGCCCACACTCGTTGACCCTTCGGGTTAGTGAGACGGCCTATCAGGATAAGCGAGTTCTCTTGGATTAGATCTGAAGTATCTAACTCTGGTGCCTTGATTCTCTTCTATGGAGGAGGTGAGTAACTCTCCTCTAGTCCTTTACCTTTCAAGTGATATGGTATGCGGTTTGCCATGGTGACAAGAGGTAGTTCAAAATGCAGGATTTAAGGTAGAGACCGTACGGTGTGGAGGAAAGAAAAACAGCGGAAAATAGGTTTAAACGTAAAGGGTTCAAATAGCAGAAAACGATTCTAAGCCGCACAGAAGTAGGAATAAATGCAACAGAGGGATTATGGTAATACCAGATTAGCAAAGCATTTGAATTCTGGTTGATGGTGTTTGGAGATCAACCATGAAAGAGTGAAGAAACAGTTGATCTTGGGGGAAGGTCCGATGGATAAAGCCTAGGTCCAGTTCTCATTGGTGGATAAGGGTGGGTAAGATCTGGATAAAAGGGCTCATCCTTCCCTCGGTTTACGTGCCTGGGAGAGTTTGAAAGCTTGTACGGATAGTTTTTTGTCCGGTGTTCTGTTTACACGCGCGGAAAATCAATGTTGACCAAACGAGAAAAAAAAAACCTGAAATGAAGGCTTAAACGGGATACGTATGAAAATTGTCATATTCACTATAAGAAATTATTGAATGGTAATGGGCCTTGAGTATATTCCAGAAAGCCTTTTAACAAGGATTAGATTAAATGCGAATCCCACATCGGAAGTTTAAGAGATATTGGTAGTGAGAGTTACAGTATAAATAGACTTCACTCTGCTGGGAGATAAAATCACGCAGCCATGTGGTGAGCACAAAGCGAACTATTCTTTCGCCTTTTACTAAAGAATACCGTGTGCTCTCCACGCTTAAGTGGCATACGCCTATTTTTGGAGGGTTCTCACTTCACCGTGAGTCCCAACAATCTCCTCTAGTATGAATATTTTAATTTGTTGCCTCGAACTTAGTTTGCGGTTATTGGGCCTTTCTAAGCCCAGTAGGATTTGTAAAATTGATACACAATATGAATTTGATTTTTATTGTAAAAAAGAAAAGAAGTATAGGAAGTAGGAACGAAACAAGGATATATTTTTTGTATATATATATATGCTGCAAGTTGAACAACGACGTTGAGCAAGTGGAGCATTTAAGGTGGAAACGTAACACTAAAAACTCGTCCTTAGGTTGTTTGTTGTTGTCTGTATCTCGTTTTAGATTCTCTCCAGCAGCTATGAACCTCTTCGTTGTCGTTTCAGCTGTCTTCTTCCTCGTTATCTCCGTCGCCTATCTTCCTCTGCTCAGTGACTTATGTAATGAACGCCTTACCATTCCTAAGCTTCCTTTTGTCTCAAATTAGAATTTATTTGGACTGTTTTTTGACTGATTCGATTCACGTTTCGCACAGATTGGTCAGCTCTCAAGTCTCTTCTTACACCACCGGTTGGTATCGTGGCTGATTTGTTAGTGAGGAATGGAACAATCTTCACCAGCGATACTTCTTTGCCATTTGCTGATTCCATGGCGATTCGTAATGGCAGGATTCTTAAAGTCGGAAGCTTTTCAACTCTCAAGGTCCTTCACACACTTCTTTCGATGTTCTGTTGTTGTATTAATGTTCAAGTGGTTTGATGACTTCGTCTGTTGCTTTTATACCTACTTCACTAGCATGAATGAATCTGAAAGTTTGATACTTCTTTTCTCGTTCTCATGTAATTTGTAATTTTTTCCATGTAAGACAGGGTTTGATAGGAGATGGAACTATTGAGGTGAACTTGGAAGGCAAAGTTGTAGTGCCTGGACTTATTGATTCACATGTTCATTTCATTTCCGGGGGATTGCAGGTGATTATGCAAACTTATTTCTGTGTTCTTTCTTCTTGAACAGTTGAACTGATATGTATATTGTCAAGTTAACCTGAGAGTAGATGACTACATGCCATTGTTTGATCAGATTCAGTCATGAAACAAGATACTATACTCTCTCTCGTTTACCTTAGCTCCTTTTCATTTAATGTTTTTTCGCTTGAGCATAGATGGCCCAAGTTGGACTTCGTGGAGTGAGTCAAAAAGATGAGTTTTGTAAACTGGTGAAGGACGCTGTGCAGAGTAATTAAATATTTCATTATCTTGAACAATCATATAGTGGTTACACTTACATTCCTTTATTGGTGTCCGTTTTTAGTTATATGTGTACAGTGTACAGTGAACACTGTTTAAAGTTGGTGGCTTTCTTTAGTAGTGGGAGAGTGAGTATTTATTAATTCATTTATGCTGCATTTATCTGATGAACAACAAATTTCAGATGCAAAAGAAGGCTCATGGATTCTAGGTGGTGGATGGAACAATGATGTTTGGGGAGGAGAAATGCCCTCTGCATCATGGATTGATGATATCTCCCCTCATAATCCTGTATAAAGCCTGTTGACTTTTTTCTGCTTGTCAATAGTCAACATATCGCCTTACTTATGTTTATTTCTCTTCATTTAGGTTTGGTTGATTAGGATGGATAGTCATATGGCATTGGCAAATTCCCTTGCGCTTAGGATGGCTGGTGTAACAAGTTTAACGGAAGATCCAGTTGGTGGAACCATAATGAGGATGCCTAGTGGCGGTAATGCTTTTCTTAAGTAATGTATCTAATATGTAAATTGCAGAGGAACTTTATGTTTTGTGGGTGTATACTTATCATCAGCTGGTACTTACTTTTATGCTTGAATCAATGCAGAGCCGACAGGTCTTTTGATAGATGCTGCTATGGAGCTTGTCACTCCATGGGTTAAAGAAATCTCTGTAGATGAACGTAGGGAAGCACTTTTTAGAGCTAGCAAATATGCTTTGACTAGAGGCGTAACAACTGTTGTTGATCTCGGAAGGTACTTTCCTGGCACTACGGATGAGCTCTCCTGGAAAGACTTTCAAGGTGCAATATATCAAATTCACACTTGCTTGCTGCTGAAATAGAGAGAATTTGATGACTCTTACCTGACAGCTATAGAATAGAAACTCATTTGAGTTCCATACTCCTTTTTATGGTACAGATGTCTATCTATGGGCTGATTCCTCGAAGAAGATGATGATACGGACTTGCTTGTTTTTCCCGATAACGACATGGTCACGTTTAATGGTATGGTTTCTTCAGAAGCAACTCTTGTTCTCTGATAAATAGAATAGAGTATATGTACAAGCAGTTTTGTGCTTCTTTAGCATGAGAAACTTCAAGCATATTTTATAGCATTCTTCAGCTTCAAGTTTTGTAATTTACATTGAATTCTCATTTTTTATTGTGAGCTGCATCTCATTTATAGTCACTGTAACTTTGGCCGTTCCTGATTTTCAAATTCTCTTTCGATGTTTGATGTGCTTTCAAACTTGAGTATATTCTCTTTCAAATTCTCTTTTCACAGTTACTGCATTTACTTGAAATTCTGTTTTGACTTCATACTTGTAGGATCTTAAGCTTCAGATGGGATCTGTACTGAGTGAATGGTTGTATCTAGGTGGCGTCAAAGCATTTCTTGATGGCTCTCTAGGTTCTAACAGTGCACTTTTTTACGAGGTAAAGAATATACTAATTCATCTGCTATATATTCCTTGAAATTATTTTCATATTGTTCACATTCATCAAATATACACTAATTGTATTTTATCTTTCAGCAGCACTAAAACGTCCCACGTCTTATATCTGTTTGCAGGAATATATTGATACACCTGGGAATTATGGGTTATTAGTGATGGATCCTGAGAAACTTTCTAACTTCACAATGGCAGCTGACAAAGCAGGGCTTCAGGTTTTTCCTTGCTTACTTCTGTCCAAATGTTTAATCATCATATCGTCCTATTAGTTTTGCTTATTTAGATCTTTTTCTGCTGTGATGAAGGTTGCTATCCATGCAATAGGCGACAAAGCTAATGACATGGTCCTTGACATGTACGAATCGGTTGCTGAAACCAATGGAGACCGAGATAGAAGATTTAGGGTGAAGTTTGCTATTAAAAAAACCTATTCCTCTGAGCTATTTGCTTCTTCTGTCTGTACTTTAATATCTCTGACTTCCTGGTTACAGATTGAGCATGCCCAACATTTGGCACCAGGATCAGCCAACCGGTTTGGTCAACTTCACATTGTAGCTTCAGTTCAGGTAAGTTATTTCCCGGCATTGAGCATTTTGGGCTTAAAACTCACTTTCTTGATCTAACGTATCTAATACTCGTGTACAGCCGGATCATTTGCTTGATGATGCTGAGTCTGTTGTTAAGAAGCTCGGTTCTGAGAGAGGCCTAACGGAGTCTTATCAATGCCAATCTCTCTTAAATGGCAATGCACTCTTGGCACTTGGTTCAGACTGGCCTGTACGTTTTCGATAATCTCCACATATATTCAAACTATGAATTCAAGCTTAACTTTGTGAATTTTCCCGCCAGGTAGCAGACATTAACCCGTTGAACAGTATTAGAACCGCGGTGAAACGAATACCTCCCAAGTGGAGTCACGCTTGGATTCCATCTGAACGCATATCTTTTACCGATGCGCTTGCTGCGTATTAAGCTTCTTCTCTAAACAATCTCAAAGTCTTTTCTCTACTTTCTAAATGCATTCTCTCAAGCATTCTTGTTGTTGATAATCGCAGGGTCACGATATCAGCTGCACGAGCAGCCTTTCTGGATCATCACATAGGGTCTTTAACTCCTGGGAAGCTTGCGGATTTTGCTGTACTGTCAACAAGTTCATGGGATGAGTTCTCGAAAGACGGCTCTACTTCAGTGTTTGCAACTTATGTAGGAGGAAAGCAATTGTATCCATGAATGATGAAATCTCTAAATCTTAGAAGCTAAAAATTGTACTATTTCTCAATTTTTTTCTAGGCCTCATGGAAATGTATATTGATATGATAATGACATTTGGCTTCATATATTCAAGAAACAAGAAATCTTAAAAACTTCAGAAAATTTAAGAAAATGTTGTTGGTGTAGCCAATGGACACGAGAAGACATGGACGCGGGAAGAAAAGCCAATGAGTTGTGTACCTGTACTATATCATTGCATATAGAGCTAATATCATCTTTAATATTGTTATATTTTATCTCTAAAAACAGAGCAATTCTATAATAGAGATCGTTTTTATTACAATGTATTATGTATACCTCTGTTTTTTTTCGTTCTAAAAAGTAATATTTCATATAGATTCTATTTTTATTGTATTAATACCTTTTACTTATAATATTTGCAACTCTATTAATTATAGATTAAAAAAATAGCAGTAGTAGATGCAGTGTAACTGTCGATCGTAAATGTACGGTGAACTTGGATAATGATTGAATCGTGCACAAGAGCACTTTTGTTAAAGAGTATTTCGACCCTTATCAAAAGCCTTAGGTTACACGAAATCCCTCGCATGATACGACAATCAAAGTTTCACTCTTGTTCTAGGCTAAGATACAAGAGAAACAAATAGAATTTTTTCTAGCGTTTGTTTTGTGTTATCACAAGAGAATCGCTCGACTTCTCTCTCTTTCTTCTCGTGATATATACTCTGTTTTTTGTGCAACAAAACAGAGTGTGTATATATATATGACCAACGGTTGTTTACGAATGTTTGCAACCATTAGTTTAATAACCACAAACCAAAAGTCACAATGGTTTATTAATATAACCTGTTGATACACTTAAATTTCCAACATTCCTCCCCCATTTAAATGTAAAATTTGATTCACGACATTAGTAACACATAAACCAAACTCATGCATCAATATAAATATCATAACGATTGAATTTATATCTTAGTGACATTACACATTTCAAATGTCCGAGAATTAGGATATCCTATGGATTGAATCCTTTCAACTCATTTTGGACACTTGAAGATAATACACACATGAATTTCCACACTACTCTAAGCGTTTATACTTGACACTATTATAAGTTATGTGTCCCTATCCATTCATGAGTATATAGGAAGCTAAGTCCAAGCTTCTTGATGCGGCTCCACTTCGTACTCATATAGGTAGATCTTTTAATCTTGCACCTGCAAATGCAATTTTTCAAAAGATCTATTAGGAAGAGAACTTCAACATAATCCTTTCTTGCAGGTTCAAGCACTTACTTTGGGATGATACAACAAGTGCTTCAATCTTTAACTGTAAGCTTTCCACATTGAATTCAGCCTCTAACGTTGTATTAGAGGGAAATTGGGTATCCCACAATTAAAAAAATTCAAATGGACTTTAAACCCATCCCTCTAGCCGACTTGATCACCAAGTCTCTAGCTAACCCTTTAGTCAAGTGATCCGCTAGATTTTGTTCAGACCGAACAAACTGTATGGTAATAGCTCCATGAGTGATCAACTCACGTATCATGCTATGTCTAACACCCAGGTGTCGTGACTTACCATTATACACTTGACTATAAGCTCTAGCTAAAGTGGCTTTACTATCACAATGTATACAAATTGGTGATACCGGTCTCGGCCACAATGGAATCTTATAGACTAAATTTCTTAGCCATTCCGCCTCTTTGCTAGCAGCCGCTAATGCTATGAACTCCGATTCCATAGTCGAACTTGTAATACAAGTTTGTTTTCTAGAAGCCCAAGAAATGGCACCTCCTCCAAGCAAGAACACCCAACCACTTGTAGAAGAGTTACTTTCTACGTTGGAGTTCCAACTTGCATCGGAATATCCTTCTAAAACCGAAGGAAATCCGAGATAAGACAAACCATAATTTATGGTTCTTTTCAAGTACTTAAGCACCCGTCTTATAGCTTGCCAATGGTGAGTACTAGGGTTACTAGTATATCTACTCAGCTTTCCTACCGCATAAGCTATATCTGGTCTAGTACTTGTCATGACATACATTAAACAGCCAATAAGTTGTGAGTACTCGAGTTGTGAAATCGCTTTTCCCGCACTAGGCATAAGTTTCACACTTGCATCCATGGGAGTGCTCACAGGAGAACATTTCTCATAATTGAACCTTTTTAGAACCTTTTCAATGTAATGAGATTGAGATAAACATAGGCCTTTGTTCTCACGCTTGATTCGAATTCCAAGAATCACATCCACCTCCCCCATGTCTTTCATGGCAAAATTTGATGACAAGAACTCTTTTGCAAGTTCTACTTGTCTTAAGTCAGTACCAAAGATCAACATGTCATCAACATATAAACAAATGATTACTCCATTACCGGAATCATCAAATTTGCTATATAAGCACTTGTCCGCTTGATTCAGCTTGAATCTATTTGATAAGATAGCCTCATCAAATCTTTGATGCCACTGTTTAGGTGCTTGCTTCAGCCCATACAATGACTTTATTAACTTACACACCTTTTGCTCATTCTCGGGCATAACAAACCCTTCAGGCTGCTTCATATAGACTTCTTCTTCCAAAACACCTTTCAAGAACGATGTTTTTAACATCCATTTGGTGGATCACAAGATCATTAATAGCAGCAAAAGCAATTAATAATCTTATAGAAGATATTCTAGCAACAGGAGCATAAGTATCGAAATAATCGATACCTTCCTTTTGTCTAAAGCCTTGGATAACCAATCTATCTTTAAACTTGTCAATTGTTCCATCGACTTTCATCTACTTTTTGAAGATCCACTTGCAGCCTAAAGGCTTGCAACCAGGTGGGAGATCCGTTAAGATCCATGTATTATTCTCTACGATGGAGCCTATCTCATCGTTGACTGCTTCTTTCCAAAACGCAACGTCTTGAGACTTCATAGCCTCATCAAACGTTCTAGGGTCCTCATCAATATGATAACAGTATGAATATTGAAATTCAACCTCATCTCTTGACCCCTCAACTAAATAAAGCTGAAAATCAGGACCAAAAGATTTTTCAATTCTTCCTCGCTTGCTCTTGCGGAGCATAGGTGACGCGGTAGAAGGAATGAGTATGTAATCTCCTTCTTTTGTTCCATTTGAACTAGGAACCAGGTCCTTTGGTCTAGGTATTGATGAAAAATGTGTCTCATCAAATATTGCATCTCTTGACTCAATCACGGTGTTAACCGATTTAGAATCATTAGGTTATATGACATAGAACCTATAAGCCTTGAAATGCTCAGCATATCCAATAAAGATGCAATCAATACCTCTTTCTCCCAAAGTTTTAATCTTTGGTTGGGGTAGTCTAACAACCGCCCTACAGCCCCAAACTCGAAGATAATGCAAGTTTGGTTTCTCTTTGTACCAAAGCTCATATGGGGTAATCTTGTTCCTTTTGTTAGGAACCCTATTTAATAAATAGCAAGCCGTTAACATGGCTTCACCCCAAAATCTGTCACTTAATCCTGAATAAGATAACATGGAATTAACCATTTCTTTTAGGACTCTATTTTTTCTCTCAGATACACCATTTTGTTGTGGTGTATATGGAGCTGTAGTCTCATGTATAATTCCCACAGACTGAAAATAAACAGGATCATAATACTCTCCACCTCTATCGGTGCGTAACTTCTTAATCAAGTCACTATGTTGTAATTCAACCTCAGTTTTATAAACCTTAAATTTATCTAAGGCTTCATCTTTAGCATGTAATAGATAAACATAACAAAAACGAGTATGATCATCTATGACAGTGATGAAATACTTTTTGTTCCCTAAAGATGGTGTAGCATGCAAATCACATAGATCACTATGTACAAGTTCTAGCACCTTAGAATTCCTTTCAATACTCTTAAAAGGTTTTCTAACTATCTTAGTCAACATACAAGTACTGCACTTCTCTAAATTCATGTCAAAATTAGGAATCAATCCTTCTTTAGACATATCAATCATTCTTTTATAGTGCACATGACCTAATCTTAAATGCCATAGAGAAGAATCATTTTTGCTAGAACATGCCATGTAAATAGAACTCACAACTTTATTAATATTAAGCATAAACATGCCATTACAAAAATATCCAAATCCAACAAAGACACCAGCCTTAGATACATACTTATCAGACTCATACACTTGTTTATAACCACACTTATTTAAAACACTACCAGAGACTAAGTTCTTCCTAATTCCGGGTACATGAAGTACATTGTTGAGATCAATAGTTTTCCCGGAACTAAACTCCAACACCACTTTTCCACGGCCTAGGATAGGAGCGGTTGACTCGTTGCCCATATGAAGTACGGAACCATCTTGAACTAGTTCATATGTCTTGAACCAGCCACGATCATTGCAAACATGTGTAGTTGCACCCGAGTCAATCCACCACGTCACTCCATCATCCTGCATATAAAATGCCTCAGAAATGTTTGATACATAATACACATGTGAATGTGAATCATTTACAAGATTCTGACCTTGATGAGTGATTTGGCCTTGGTCCTTAGACCCTTGCCCTGAACGGTTTTGTCCCGTTCTATTCTTATCCTTTGCAGCTCGACAATCACGTCTAAAATGACCCGGCTTGTTACAAAACCAACAAACGCTCTTAGCTTTTTGTTAGGTCCACCGTAAGTGTTGTCATTAAAGGGACATTTCTTCCCCTTATTCTTCATCTTAGAACTCCCACCTTCCTCCATCATATTGATTGAAGAAGGTTCAACCTCTTTGGGTTTTCCACCCTCTTGCACCCTTAGAGATTCCTCTATGCGCAAATGGCTACCAAGTTGTACAAGAGACAACTCTTCCTTTTTGTGTTTTAACATGCGCCTAAAATCCTTCCATGAAGGCGGCAACTTGTCAATGATACTCGACACCAAGATGGATTCATCCATCTTCATGTTATGTTGAGCGAATTGCCCTAGGATGCGAAGCAATTCATTGTATTGCTCTATAACAGACCTTGAATCAGACATCTTGTAATTATTAAAATTACTAACAAGGAACTTCTTACTAGAAGCATCCTCAGCCATGTACGTTGATTCCAACGCATCCCATAGTTCCTTTGCAGATTCGACATTTTGATAGACATCAAAGAGAGGATCAGACATACCGTTAAGAATGTGGCCACGACATATGTAGTCATCGTTCTCCCACTTAAGTTGCTTCCTTGTCTCCTCCACAGATTCCTTCTCCGCATCCTCCGTCACGGTAGGCATTGGCATGCTTAGAACATACACCACATTGAGTGTGGTGAGAAGGAAATGCATCTTCTTCTGCCATCTTCGAAAGTCCACTCCCTCAAACTTATCCAACTTCCCAAATTTTGAAGTCATCTCACGCACTGATGCACTCGTCATGTTCACCAGAAAATACTCTTTAAGAATGTAGTAGATGCGGTGTAACTCTCGATCGTAACGTACGGTCAACTTGGATAATGATTGAATCGCACACAAGAGCAATTTCCTTAAAGAGTATTTCGACCCTTATCAAAAGCCTTGGGTTACACGAAATCTCTCGCAGGATATGGCAATCAAAGTTTCACTCTTGTTCTAGGCTAAGATACAAGAGAAACAAATAGAATTTTTCTAGTGTTTGTTTTGTGTTATCACAAGAGAATCGCTCGACTTCTCTCTCTTTCTTCTCTTGATATATATTCTGTTTTTTGTGTTTGTTAGTCTGTTTTTTGTGCAACAAAACAGTGTGTATATATATATGACCAACGGTTGTTTACGAATGTTTGCAACCATTCGTTTAATAACCACAAACCAAAAGTCACAATGGTTTATTAATATAATCTGTTGATACATTTAAATTTCCAACATATTTTAGAGGTGGATATAGAAGATAAAAGACAAAATATAGAGATGGTTAGAGATGCCCTAATCAAAGGGATTCACATAATTTAAAATTTAGATTTCAAGTGGAACGTGACATTAAATTTGTATGTATGCAAGTTGAGCCAAGTTAATGCATATAGAGCTAATGAAGTTGTTATCAAAGGGATTCGCATAATTTAAAATTTTGGTTTCAAGTGGAACGTGGCATTAAATTTGTATATATAACCTTCAAAAGGAACAAAAAGAGCTTACGAAGTTGAGCATTACGAGTGGAACGTAATATTGAATTTGTCCTTAGGTTGTTGATGTTGTTTTAAATTTCTCCGGCAGCTATGAACCTCTTCGTTGTCGTTTCGGCTGTCATCTTCCTCCTTATCTCCGTCGCGTATCTTCCTCTGCTCACTGACTTATGTAATGACGGATGACGCCTTTCCATTGCTAACTAGCTCCCCTTTTCTCAAATTAGTTTGTTTTTTTTTTTGTTTCGACTGATTCCATTTTATGTTCGCTGATTGGTCAGCTCTCAAGTCTCTTCTTACACCACCGGTGGCGGATTTGTTGGTGAGAAATGGAACAATATTCACCAGCGATAGCTCTTTGCCATTTGCTGATTCCATGGCGATTCGTAATGGCAGGATTCTCAAAGTCGGAAGCTTTTCAACTCTCAAGGTCCTTAACACTTCTTTCAGTGTTCAATGTGGTTGTTGCTGACTTGCTCTGTATTAACGTTCAAGTGGTTTGATGACTTTGTCTTTGTCTGCTGCTTTTATACTTACATCATTAGCAATAGCATGAATGAAACTGAGCGTTTGATACCTTCTTCTCATTCTCATGTAAATTACAATTTTGATGAAGACAGGGTTTGATAGGAGATGGAACTATTGAGGTGAACTTGGAAGGGAAAGTTGTAGTGCCTGGACTAATTGATTCACATGTTCATTTCATTTCTGGGGGATTACAGGTGACTATGCATGCAAACTTATTTCTGTGTTCTTTATTCTTGAACTCATATGTATATTGTCAAGTTAACCTATACTCTCTCGTTTACCTTATCTCCTTTTCATTTAATGTTTTTTTCTCTTGAGCATAGATGGCCCAAGTTGAACTTGGCGGAGTGAGTTACTTCCCGGCATTGAGCATTTTGGGCTTAAAAACTCACTTTCTTGATCTAAACATATCTAATGCATGCTCCTAAACAGCCAGATCATATTCTTCATGATGCGTATTCTGTTGTTAAGAAGCTCGGTTCTGAGAGAGCGCAAAGGGACTCTTATCTATTCCAGTCTCTCTTAAATGGCAATGCACTCTTGGCATTTGGTTCAGACTGGCCTGTACGTTTTCGATAATATCTCCACATACAAAGTTTTTTTTACTATATATTCGAACTAGGAATTTCAAGGCTCAACTGTGTGATTTTCCCTCCAGGCTGCGGATCTTTACCCGTTGCAGAGTATCAGAACCGCGGTTAAACGAATACCTCCCAAGTGGAGTCACGCTTGGATTCTATCTGAATGCATCTCTGTCACCGATGTGCTGATTGCGTATTAATTAAGCCTCTTCTCTAACAATTCAAACTCTTTTCTCTACTTTACTAAAATGCATTTTTTTCTCAAGCATTCTTGATGTTGATAATCGTAGGGTCACGATATCAGCTGCACGAGCAGCGTTTCTGGATCATCACATAGGGTCTTTAACTCCTGGGAAGCTCGCGGATTTTGCTGTCACAAATTGATGGGATGAGTTCTCGAAAGACGGGTCTACTTCAGTGTTTGCAACTTATGTAGGAGGAAAGCAGTTCTACCCATGAATGATGAAATCTCTAAAATCTTAATTAGAAACTAAGGGTGTGAATGGTTGCAGCGGTTGGGGCGGACAAATCCATATGCGGATTAGACCGCTTTTTATTTACCATTCATCAATCATAGTCCATAGTGGTGCGGTCCAAAGAAAACAGAAACAAAACCGCAGCGGACCAACTGCGGACCATTTTTACACATAAATAGAATTGGACCGTTGCGGTCTGTTGTCTACATAAAAAATACAGCGGTCTAGTCCACAGACAGATTTGTCCGCCCCGACCGCGGTTACCATTCATAACCTAAGAATTGTATGATTGTCAAAAAAAACAAACTTAATTCCCAGTTTTTTTAGGCGTAGTGGAAATGTATATTGGTATGACATTTGGCTTCATATATTAAATGTTGTTGGTGTCGGCCAAAGGATATTTGCAAAGAGGTGTTGTTGGTGTAACGAAAGAGAGCCATGGACATTGGACGCTGAAGAAAAGCCAATGAGATGTGTAGCCACTACAAAAAAAATGGGTATATTGTATCACTTAAATTGTATCATAAAATTAAGTAATGTAACTTCGAATTACTTCTTTAAAAATGAAACAAATAAATATAATTAAGTATCAGTTATTAAAATGATGTTTTAATAAACTAATTTGACATTAATTAAATAAAATTGATTTAACCTGTATGCGTTTGTATCACTTTTAAAAAAATTGATATCAATTATAAATTCACATCATTTAGATAATTGATGAATCTTTTTATTTTATTGAAATCACTTTTAAATATGATACAAAATTTATATCGATAAAAACTGATGTTAATTTACACTAGCTATAATAAAAAATCACTTACTTATTTATTTATTGTCAACAAAAAGCCAAGGAAAAAAATTAATGAATTAATGTAATTACTTATTTTTTATTGTTGTCAATATTTTTTTTCTTTAGTTGGTAGTTAATGTGGGATTTTTACAATCCCACATCCACCACTTCTTAAGGAGAGGTGAGATCTATCTATTATAAATACTTTAGTTTAGTGGGATAACAACTAATTGTGGGCCCATTATAAATATAGTAGAAATAATATATACTATAGATATCAATATAATATATAAACAAATATGATGGAAAATATAAATAATTAAATATTTTTCTGTAATTTATTATAATATTGATTTTAACATCATGGTTTTAAAAATGGTATAACTATTTTACATTAGTTTTGATAAATGATACAAATATTTTATATCAATTCAGTAATTGAAACAAATATTTATTTCAAATGATACAAATGATTTGCATCAACAAAATGTAAATAATTTGTTTAAGTGATGCAAATTATTTTAACATCATTTAAACATGATACAAACAAATGAAATAAATATTATATTGATATCTATAGTATATATTATTTCCAACACAATTAGTTATATAACCAGAGAGCCCCGAAAAACTTTTAAGTTATATTGTCAATAATTCCATTTGGTTTATTTTCTCAATTTTGATTCAGGGATACAAAATCATACAATAATTTTAGCCGGTTTGTCTCCTAATGTCTTTTGCACTCAACATTGCTATCTCAAAGCTAAACTACTTTTAGAATAGTTAAAATATTACAAAATAGATGTTTAATTGTATTTGCTTTTGGTCATAAATTATTATTGATTCAGTTCGATGTGATTGGTTTTGATGTTAGAAGCATTGTCATTTATATCGATTACAATGTATAAAGTAAGTTCACTAGATGAAAACCTTAATTAAGGGTGAAGCAATACAAAAAATGCTATAAATTGCCAATTGTGCATCGTATGTCCACTCATTTGCTGCTTTTAGTAATAGAGAGCTACATATATATAATTTCTATTTTGTGAATATAATTATATTATATTAGTGTATTTTAATTTATATATGATATAGTTAATTTGTATACATGCAAAAATGAAATTCATTTATTTATTGACCAACAAAAAGTGAAAATTAGCAAAAGCCTGTAAGTTCATAGCTTTTCCTCAACAAAATATTGTTTAGAAGTTAACCAACATATAAAATTTTCTAAAACAGTTCAACCATATGTAATATAAAATATGATGTTATATACATACCAATATCTCTGCATATAAGAAGATTCCATTACATTATCAATCACTACAAAAAAAAATCATTTTGTATTATTTATTTTGAATATTTCTGTAAGTTAGGTGGACAACCACTGAACATTAGAATACATTCCCGAGCCTCTCATACTCTTGCATCCTCCATCCAGTTCTTCTGTTTTGCGGAGTTATCTAGTCGAAAATACTCTTGCGTCCCAATGCCAAATTATTATTCAGAATTAAAGACACTTGCACCAACCTTTACTCACCTCTCTTGCGTCTGATTGTTCACGATGTGACGACTTGGCATGTAGAAGTTAGAATCGTTCTCTGCTGTATTACTTACAATTTCTTACATTAATTAAGTAAATGATTTTAAAAGTGTTGATGCAAGTAATTTACATCCATTAATAAAAAACTGATGTCCATATAAAAAATGTACATCAGTTATTGTATCGTTTGGAAAAAATGATGTTAATTGTTACATCAATTTATTTAAGTGATGTAAGTATTAGTGTCATTAAAATAGTTGATGTAAATTATTTATATCAACTACAAATAACTGATGTTATAATTTATATTTAGTTTATACAATAATAAATTTTAAATTAATAAATAATTATTTTTTAAAATATATTCTTGAATTATTATGGGTTATTATTTTTAATATATAACTAGATATTTCATATACTTATCATATTTTAATTCTCGCTCGTAAAACAAATTGTGTCTTCAAAATGTAAGGTTCCCGTAAATTTAACTTGTAGATCCCGTCAAACTAGGACATATGTTCAAAAATGTAAGGTTCCGGGCATGCTGTTGGGGTTACAACCCAAACTTATTAAACACTTTTCTTGAGATATACACTAATGCTTTGTAAAAATTTTAGGTAACCACTAACCAATATGGCAAAATCCTTGCACAAAACATGATAATGTGTAGAGTATATACATCATGATATTAGAGTATGACCGGTTATTAACCATTGGTTTAACTGGGTTATCTTTGGTTATCTAGTTGAGCTGATTAGTCTAACTATAAAGACTAATTAGTTTGTTAATTCAGGTTAAGCTTTTGTAACAAACTTTTATGTTTTGATTAATAAGAAGAATTACGTTTCTCTCTTCTTCTTCGAGCTTCGTCTCTCCTCCATCGTATCACAACTTTCTCCGGTTAATCGGAGTTGATTATGGTATCAGAGCTCTGTAATTGAGTTTCTATTGCTTCCGCGTCTCGCGACGGAGATGAATTTTCCGATTTGCACTTGTTTTTAATTTGTTCAGCAATTACTCGCCGTTGTATGCGATTTTCTCATTGGAGTTTTATGCTTCTTTCTGATTTTTCTGATTCTCTTTTGATTGACCTTAGTGAGTACGAGTCTTGCTTTTGATTCCTCTTTTCGTCTCACTTTCTTTGGATTTCTTGTTCTTGCTTTGAGAATGAGTTCTTCTGGTAATTTGAATGCTCCGATGAATCGACCTCCCACTCCGAACCCAGTGAATGTTCAACCGCAGTATCAAACTGATCAGTATGAGAATCCGTATCATCTGCATAGTGCTGACCACGCAGGACTTGTTCTTGTTTCTGATCGTCTTGTCACTGCTTCGGATTTCCCTTCCTGGCGTCGATCGATGTAGATGGCTCTTAATGTCAGAAACAAACTTGGATTTATCAATGGTACGATCTCAAAACCTCAAGAAGATCATAGAGATTTTGGTGTATGGTCTAGATGCAACGATATAGTATCTACTTGGTTGATGAATTCGGTTAATAAAAAGATAGGACATAGTTTACTCTTTATTCCAACTGCTGAAGGGATTTGGAAAAATATATTGTCTCGTTTTAAGCAAGATGATGCTCCTAGGATCTTTTCTATTGAACAGAAGCTTAGTCAGATTGTTCAAGGGTCAATGGATGTGTCTACGTATTATATGGCTTTGCTTACTTTGTGGGAAGAACATAAGAATTATGTGGAACTTCCAGTGTTTCCCGATGGAAGATGTGAATGTGATGCAGCTACTAAATGGGAAAGATTGCAACAACAAAGTTGTGTGACTAAATTTTTGATGGGTTTGAATGAGAGCTATAATCAGGCTAGACGTCATATATTGATGCTTAAGCCGATTCCCACAATTGAAGAAGCTTTTAACATGGTAACACAAGATGAAAGACAGATAGTGGTCAAACCAACTACAAGAATTGACAGTGTGGCTTTTCAAAGTGTGGCTACGATGAATTATGCAGAGAGTGCCTACATAGCTGCTTATAATACTATCAGGCCTGTTCAGAAGCCTATTTGTTCCTCATTGTGGCAAAGTAGGTCACACCATTCAGAAGTGTTACAAGCTTCATGGTTTTCCACCAGGGTACAAGACTAATACTGTCGGATACAATTACAGACCTCCAAATCAATTCCAGCCTCGGATGTCAACAATGCAGTCTCAACCAAGGATGTCTCAACAATCTTCTACTCAAATGGTGCCATATGCAAATTCTATGCAACAGGCTAATGCAGTGGCTCAAGTTTATTCTGAGACCGGAATGTTTCCAACTGAAGATGTGTCGTATGGTCCTGTTTCTACTCAGTATCCACAGTACATGGTTTCCAATGGTGTTCCTGCGAGTTTACAAGGATTTACACCGCAGCAAATTGATCAGATGGTTTCTCAATACAAAGGTCAAGTTCAGGTTCAAGAGCCTATAGCTACATCTTCTGGTTCTAGTATTCCTAGTGTTATGGCCACGATATCTGAACATGGTTTGATGGCAGAGACTTCTACCTCTGGTATCACTATTCCTTTTCCTTCAACTTCTCTTAGATATCAACATCATATTTTAACTTTCCAAAATCATATTCTCTCTTCTTTACAACAATTTTTACCGCATGATGCTTGGATTATAGATAGTGGAGCTTCTAGTCATGTTTGCTCCAATCTAGCTTTGTTTACAGATTTACGACCCGTTACGGATATTACTGTGACATTACCAAATGGTACCAGGGTTTCCATCACTCATATAGGCACAATTTATATTTCTCAAAAGTTGATTCTATACAATGTTTTGCATGTTCCTGATTTCAAATTTAATTTGATTAGTGTTAGTAGATTGGTTAAGACATTATCTTGTTCTGCACATTTCTTTGATACTTGTTGTTTGATTCAGAAACTTTCTCAGGGCTTGATGATTGGGAGGGGTAGAGTCTTTCAAGACCTTTACATTCTGGCAACTGAGAATACTTCCCTCTCTCCATCTCTTCCTGCAGCATGTTCTTTTTCTGCTTCTGTGGTTTCTGATGATTCTCTTTGGCATCAACGTCTTGGACATCCGTCGCATATAGTTATCCAGAAACTTGTTAGTTTGATTCCTTCTTTGAAGAGTACTTCTTTATTTTCGCATTGTAGCATTTGTCCTTTAGCTAAACAGAAAAGGTTAGCGTATGTTTCTCATAGCAATTTAGCAGACAAGCCTTTTGATTTAGTCTATCTTGATATATGGGGTCCTTTTAGTGTCGATTCTGTAGAAGGGTTTCGCTATTTTCTTACCTTGGTTGATGATTGTACTCGTACTACATGGCTTTATCTGTTAAGAAATAAAAAAGAGGTTCATAAAATTTTTCCTATCTTTCTTAAACATGTTAAAACGCAATATGATAGCATTGTTAAAGCCATACGATCTGATAATGCACCAGAATTAGCTTTCACTGATATCATCAAGGAACAATGAATGATTCATTATTTTTCATGTGCTTATACACCACAACAAAACTCTATTGTTGAACGCAAGCATCAACATCTTTTGAATGTGGCCAGATCTTTACTTTTTCAATCGAATATCCCTCTGCAATATTGTACTGATTGTGTGTTGACTGCAGTCTTTCTAATCAATCGCATGCCTTCTCCTGTCTTAGCTCATAAATCACCATATGAACTGTTGCTTGCCAAATTACCTGATTATAGTTTACTCAAAAGTTTTGGTTGCTTGTGTTATGTCTCGACTAATACTCATGACCGTCATAAGTTCTCTCCTAGAGCCAAACCATGTGTTTTTCTAGGGTATCCAGTGGGTTATAAGGGATATAAGGTCATGAATTTAGAGTCTAATGCTATTTCCATATCTAGAAATGTTGTGTTTCAAGAGGATGTTTTTCCTTTTAAGACTAGTTCATTATTGTCATCTACAGTTGATATGTTTCCCAATTCCATTTTGCCTCTTCTTATTCCATTGCATTTTGTTGAAAGCATGCCTCTCATTGATGAAGATTCGTTAATTCCTACTGTACCATCTGCACCATCATTAGAGCATGATCATGGTACCATTCCGGCTGGCACTGTATCTACGTCTACTACGGATCATACCTCTGTATCTAACGTTAGACCAAAGCGACAGTCTAAAGTTCCTAGTTATCTGGTTGAGTATTATTGCTCTCTTGTTCCTTCCATCTCCACTTTACCACCCACAGAGATACCACCTTCTACACCTAAACCACCACCACCTCCACCCCACCTCCTCCTCTCATTAAATCTCTTCCTCCATCACCTAAAAAGACTACACCATATCCCCTTTCTTCTGTTTGTACCCTTGATCAATACACACCTTTGTTTCAATCTTATATTTTTTCTTATAGTGCCGAAACAGAACCCAAAACTTTCCATCAAGCCATGAAATCGGAGAAGTGGACTAAAGCAGCAAATGATGAGCTTTTTGCTCTTGAACTTAATAAGACTTTTGCTGTTGAGTCTCTACCTGCAGGCAAACACGCGATTGGCTGCAAATGGGTTTTTACTATCAAGTATAACTCTCACGGTTCTGTTGAACGGTATAAAGCCCAACTGGTTGCGCAGGGTTTTACACAACAGGAGGGGATTGACTATCTCGATACTTTTTCACCTGTCGCAAAACTAACTAGTGTTAAGTTGCTTCTTGGACTTGCTTCTGCGAAAGGTTGGAGCTTGAATCAAATGGATGTCTCCAATGCTTTTCTCCATGGTGACTTGGATGAAGAGATATACATGAGTCTTCCTCAAGGATATACACCTCCACCGGGTGTAGTTTTACCTCCAAATCCGGTATGTCGTTTACTCAAGTCCTTATATGGTTTGAAACAAGCCTCACAACAGTGGTATAAACGTCTGTCAACCGTTTTCTTGGGAGCCAATTACGTTCAGTCTCCTGCTGATAATACCCTTTTCGTTAAAGTCTTTATGCGTCCATCAGGAATTTGTTCCATTGTGGTTGTGCTTGTTTATGTCGATGACATAATGATCGCAAGTAATGATGATGCTGATGTCCATGATTTGAAGACACTTTTGCAATCTGAATTTAAGATAAAGGATCTTGGACCAGCTCGCTTTTTCCTTGGATTAGAGATTTCGCGATCATCGGAGGGCATCTCAGTCTGTCAACGCAAATATGCTCAGAATCTGCTAGAAGATGCAGGTCTCTTAGGCTGTATACCGAGCTCTATTCCGATGGATCCAAACCTGCGTCTTACCAAAGATATGGGCACACTGTTATCTTCTCCTACGTCTTACAGAGAGCTCATTGGTAGACTTCTATATCTAACTATCACCAGGCCAGATATTACATTTGTTGTTCATCAGCTGAGCCAGTTTATATCCGCTCCCACTGATTTTCATCTTCAAGATGCCCACAAGGTTCTCCGTTATTTCAAGATGAATCCAGGACAAGGTTTGATGTATCCTGTCACTTCAGATCTCTGCTTGAATGGATTCTCTGATGCAGATTGGACTACTTATAAGGAGACAAGACATTCAGTCACAAGTTATTGTATTTACCTTGGCTCTTCACTCATTTGCTGGAAATCTAAAAAGCAGGCAGTTGCAAGTCGAAGTAGCACTGAATCAGAGTATAGAAGTATGGCACAAGCAACCTGTGAGATCATCTGGTTACAACAGCTACTCAAGGACTTACACATTAGAGAAGCTGCTCATGCCAAGCTGTTTTGTGATAATAAATCAGCCTTACACATCGCCATGAATCCGGTATTTCATGAGCGGACTAAACATATCGAAATTGATTGTCACACCGTACAGGATCAACTCAAGAAAGGTACGCTTGAAGCTCTCCATGTACCAACTGAAGAACAACATGCAAATATCCTTACCAAGCCTTTTCACCCAGGACCGTTTCATCACCTGTTACAGAAAATGTCTTTGTCAAATCTTTATTTCCCAAACCAGACACTTTGGAGATAAAGATTTGAGGGGGGCGTATTAGAGTATGACCGGTTATTAAACATTGGTTTAACTAGGTTATCTTTGGTTATCTAGTTGAGCTGATTAGTCTAACTATAAAGACTAATTAGTTTGTTAATTTAGGTTAAGCTTTTGTAACAAACTTTTATCTTTTGATTAATAAAAAGAATTACGTTTCTCTCTTCTTCTTCGAGCTTCGTCTCTCCTCCGTCGTATCACAACTTTCTCCAGTTAATCGGAGTTTATTACATGAGACGAATGTGTGACATCTTAATGTGGAATCTATCCGATCCACACACAAAAAAAAACTTATGTACATCTGTACATGTGTGAATGTGCACGTGTATAGAATGGGACTGTTGAACTGTCTACTGTACAATTTATCTTTATCAACTAGTAAGTATATTGTCTATACGACAGGTGGCTTATTGTTCCAATATGATGATCTCTCCAATTCCGTTATTGGATAGTTCAATTGAATGTGTTCCCATTCGTTTCAATCACCACAACTTTTGTCGATGACTTATGTTCAGTGTTCACAGATCACAACACAACAGCCAAGCTAATCAATTATTTCCCTTTTTTCCTCTCTTTATTGGTTCAATTCGAAGTCAAGGATTATGGAACATTATATGCCCCGATCGTCTTTTAAGTTATATCGTCAATAATTTGTCCCCCCAAAAAAAAAAATGTTATATCGTCAATAATTGTTTTAGTGTAATTTTTCATGCCTTGATTCCAATATGATTAGTGAGACAAACCAATTAGTTGTCCATTATTATTAATCCTACCATAAATTAAACCACTCCAAAGAAACTACGACATAGAAGTATATATATATGACACCGATCATACTCTTATTTTCTGAAAGTAAGTATATATATTAGTCTAACTCTATACTATTTGTTGATTTGTTCGATCGTGATAATAATAGACTTGGAAGAAAAAAAAAATATAAACCCTTAACTATTATATTTTGAATTAGTTGGGATAGACCACATTCTAGAGGTACTAAAAAGTAGTAGATTGATTGGATGTTTACTATTGTAAAAATTAAATAATGTATTAAAAGTGTTATGAATGATTATATTGTAATATGTGGATGCCCATTATCGGTCCATTAGTGTAATCCTAAATCTTAATATGTATTTCTATATATATGTTGTATTAGAGCAGAGGAATAATACAAGAAGTTAATCCTCAATACTTTTTGTTATAACACGTTATCAGCACGAGTATCTAACCCTAGCCGTGTTAAAAAGAAAAAAAAATCTTGCCGGTGTCGTCTATGTATTGTGATGCCGCTCGCCTCTAAGTCTCCATATCCGTTTATAATATCCGATCCTTTGAAGCATGTCTTATTCTAAAAGATAAGTAACTCATGATTTGTATTATCATTCGGCTCATATTATAGTAACCCATATTTGATAATCAATCGGTTGGTCATAAGTTATTGCTATAATTACCCGGTTTGATGTTCATTAATTATTGCATAATGAGATCTGTTTGTTATTTTAACGAATACATGTGGTGGAATTTTACTACTTATTATTTTAACTTAGTTAGATATTTGATTTGGTTTGTTTAATCCTCCCGAGCTAAAGACATTCGGTTTTTGATATCTAATGACTCGTATTTCATATTTGTGATAGGAAATAATTGGTCATTAATATTGCTGTCAAGATCCTTAACCGGTCATGCATATATTATGTCAAAACCCTAGTCGATCCGATCTTTGCTTCCGACACGTTTCCGATCTGACCACTCATCACACCAACGAAAGCACACGGTTTCAATTACTCAATCGAGATAAGTATCAATCTCATATTTCATAATTACAGCCTCATGCCCATGTCAGACGTTAGGAAACAGAATTGTTTTTGCTTAAATCTTTAGCCATGCTTTATATATTTGATCTCTTGGTTCGGGACTGATCAGTTATGTCTTCACGAGAAAATTTAATTTCATTAGTTAGGCCTCATTATTTTATTGCTTCATGGTTAATTTGGCTCGTTTAAATTTACCCACTATGGTTTAATAGCGTATAATTTGTTATGGAATCATACACGCACGTATGTTGTTTATAATGTGTATGTATGTTGTGTACGTATACCATCTCTAGATTAATTAGTGGCTACAACTGATTTAAATAGACCATTAACTTTTGTATTAAATCGAATCGATAATTAACTAAAAACTTATTAATCTTTTGAAGCGGAGGATTTACTATATAGAGTCACTATCATTCCTTGGCCGAAGATGTTTTATGTCTCTGAACCTCGGCAACGTCTCCATCGAGATAAGTACTATCACTATGTTTTATCGATTAGCAAACTTATAAGCATCATATATTTTCGTGAATGGCTCATCAAAATCTATTATTTGGTAAAACATTTTAGATTTTATAATAAAATCTTTAGAAAAAAAAGAGGATAAAATGTTTTAAGAAGATATATATATATATATATATATATCTATAAAGAAATGATCCTTTATAATTATGTAAGTTTATAATATTTGTGAATTACTTTATTTGCTTAATTACATATTTAAATCTAATTAAAATTAGATATAATATCATGATGAAATATTTTCTCCAACCTTCTTTGGTAAATAAATTAAAAATTTAGTAACAAACTACTAAATAATGATTATTGATCATGTTTTCTTGGCATCACTTATATAAGGAAGTTTAAGTCCAAGTATATGACCATAAAAATTCATTAGTTCTTAGAATAATCTAAAGAAAGTAAATGAATAAAAGTATGTAAAAGAATACAAATCAACTTATTCAAATTATTACCAAGATTATAATAAATAATATCTTTGATGGAAAGATATTAGAAAATACATAATTTACTTGTCATAAAATATTGTTGTCATGTAGACACAATATAATGAAAATATATTTTAAAAATATTATAATCTTGTTATTTGTGAATGAGTAAAATAATGAGATGTTGATCATGAATCACATCATACTGGTTTGCTCCATTTTTGTGAATTATTTTATAAAAGAAAAAGAAAGTTGCTGTAAAAGTGGTCATAAATGTGGATAATATATAAAGTCGCGGTCAATGTCGACTAATTTCTCCACTAGAAGTCAATAATAACTACAAAAGTTATTTATCTCATATATATATATGATGATGAAAGAAACTAGTATGAGACAATTTCCACTATTCTGCTACAATATTAAGAAGTAGTAGAAAATGTATTGAAAGCTCTTGAAGAGCATATATACTATTGTTTATGGGAACACAATTTGATATTAATGTGTTATAGTCTCCCAATTAGTCTCAACGTCAAAAGGGTGTAAGATATAATACATGACCCAATTTGAGAATATTATTGATTACAGAGTGGGATTCAAATCGAGATTGATAGACATGAAGTGTCATCATCTCGAGATGGAGAATTAATGAATCCCACATACAAAGGTGATGGAACAAATATAAGATTATGTTCACACCCAAAATGTGTTTAATCACTCATATGGAAAAGCAAATCTTGAGGATTTGAAACCTAATCATGTTGAGACAATAAGCCAAGAAAATACTTTTAAATCATAAGTATTACCCAAGACAAGAAAAGTATTTTAGAGATTACATGCATTATTTAGAAGATAAAATGCTTTGTGAAAATCTCACTGTTTGGCATGACCGGTTAAGCCATTCCGGTTCAGTAGTGATGCAAAAGAATAATCAGAAATTTCTGAAAATATTCATTAGAGAACCTAAAGAGTTTTCGTAGTGATTTCATATGCGTGCTGCTTTACAAAGCAAGCCGATTATATGGCTTTCACCAGCCCCATGAATTTGGATAGTGTCAATTTTCTGGTACGTATACAAAGAGATATTGTGGACTGATCATCCACCATATATTCTTGTTATCAACTTGCAACCTTTAGTTTGCGAGATTTGGTTAATTGACAATGGTGGTGAAACCATGCCAAGTAATTGACATAAATGATTTTATATGTCAAATAATTCACATCATGCCAACGAATAATCATGAGTACTCCCCATTACAATTGGTTTGGGTCAGAAACCAGATGTATTCCATCTAGATGTGTTATACATGATGAGTTGCTCCACCAAGTGATTAAGATGAGATTTGAAAGAATGTTGGATATAGATCTCTCTTGATTGGATGAATATCTCGAGATGCAGAGACTGTTGGTTCAGTGAGTCAGTCTTTCCAACATGAGGGGGAGAAAATAAACAACTGGTAGAGAAATATATTGTAAGAAATTATCTTGATCCTCGTACTAAGAAATGTGTGCTAGAAAGTAAAAAGATAATTTATTGGCAAAGTTTGCAAAGATGCTAAAAGCATGCAAGAGCCATTTTCTGACCTTGAGTGACAAAGTCACATATACCAGTTGTGCTCCAATTGAAATTAATATCCTAGAAGGATAAGATCAACTGCTAGTAAGTCTAAGGATCACATGAAGTGTGATAGCCTTATGGTTCCAAATATAAGCATCCCCGGAAAAGAAAAAGGAGCATAAATTAATATGGCACCGAGGAAGCAAAGAATTATGAAAAATCTCTAGAAGAGATGTAGACATGAATAAGAAAGAGATTCAGGTACCTAAGAATCATAATGAAAGGAAATCTCAACAAGTTGAGTCATGTCTAGAATAAAAAGGAACCAAAAAAGCAAATCGACGTCGTAAATATGTTTGCATGCAGTGTTGTAGTTGATGATGTTATGAATAAAAATCGAGGATCATAAACCGCAGTTAATCGAGAAAAGTTTTCTTGAAAAGTGTACACAAAGAATGATTTGTTAATCATTGAAAGAGGTAACTATGAAATATTTCAAGTCTCTTAAAGAGATAATATTTGGACTTGTAGTTCTTACACTTGAAAGTGTAAAATGAGTGGAACATAAGTGGATCTGTATGAGAAATTAAGTACATGTAGTAGTACAATGATTCTCAGAAAATACTTATGAGAGATTTACTCTCTTTTGGTGGAAGCAACTATTTTAGATCCCTTATGAGTTTTGATAATAAGAGTAAGACTTGATTCGGTCTATACTTTAAAGTGATTGTATTGCAAGAAGCAATATTTTATAGCCCTCAAGCCCGTTGTAAAAAAGAGAAAAGTCTTTGGAGAGAAAAGGGTGAGAGTTTATCTCTATGAGAGAATCCTAAGTGTAGATCATTGTTTTTGATCTTAGTGATCTCATAGTGAGTTGAAAATAAATCGGGAACAAGCTAAGTGAATATCTTAGGGTTGTGTAAATCCGAGATTGAACACTAATTGTAATTGTGTTCAAGAAGTATTTTCAAGAAAGTTTGAGGACGTAGGCCTTTGCTGAACCTCGATAAAAGAAAAAATTATATGTGTCTGTTGTCTCTTCAGCACTTACAAATGGTTCTTGTTAAAAGAAATATACAAGCAAAAGTGCAAATATGTTGATGTTGAAAATGTTATCTAATCTCCAGTAGAGATTTCACATACCAAGGAATATATGGAGAAATAATCAGTGATGAAATATTACTCCTGAAAGATGGAGAAATCAGATTGTATAAGATCAGATATTTCATGAAATTTTTTGAGGTTACAGATTTGACATCTGATGAAAGAGATGTTATCTCAGGATGCTTACATCATCTTACATAGAAAAATGGTCTTTTAGTGTCATACTAAGAAAAAGAGTTGAAAGAGAAAGTTTTACAAGGAGATTATGAATAACTCATATGTATAAGATGATTGTTTGGAAGATTGTATGTAATTGAAGATTTGGTCTTAAATTTCAAATAGATCTTATATATGAAAGGGGTTCAAATGACTTGAAGTTCAATGACCCAGGAGAATATATGATGATCATATGAGTTTGTACCTGAAAGCGCTGTTTATAACAGTTCAGAAAGTTAATATATATATATGATCATAATACATAACCTGAAGATAATGCTTTCAGGGGGAGAAATATGATCATAAGCGTGGTTGTACTCTTTTTCCCTTATCATGGTTTTTATCCCAATGAGTTTTTCCTTGAAAGGTTTTTAATGAGACAACAAAGAACACGCGAAAAATAAACACCTAAAGAGGAATATTATGATTCCAATGGTGAAAGACTATCATCTTCAAAGTCTTTGATGAGATTGTGAGAAACAAAGATAATGATAAAGATGAGTCACTTGCGAGATCCATGACCAATAGAAGAATGGCGATACACATTTACTACAAATTTGTTCAAGTGAAGATTTGGCGAAGCATTTACCAAGGCGTTTCCAGCCACTACTTTTAAGAAGCTACTTCATCATATTGGATCGGTCATCTCGAAGATTTCAAGTGATGTACTCAAGAGGGGGAGTAAAAGCGCGCTGCACTCTTTTCCCCTTAACCATGGTTTTTCCCACTGAGTTTTCTTGGTAAGGTTTTTAGCAAGGTAGCATCTCATATGCGCATTTGGAACTACATTTTTATAATGGTCATCTATGGTCATCCAAGAGGGAGTGTTATGAATGATTATATTATAATATGTGGATGCCCATTATCGGCTCATTAATTAGTTTAACCATAAATCTTAATATGTATTCTTATATATGTTGTATTAGAAGAGAAGAATAATACAAGAAGTTAATCCATAAACTTTTTGTTATAACAAAAAGTGTATAGTTGGATAGAATTTTGAATATTTCTCTATTTAAGTAGATACTTGAACTTTGGTATAGCTGCATAACTTTCAAAGATCTGTTTCTTTCAAGTAGATACGATAAGAACAAATAACTTTCAAAGATTGAAGAAGATAGGGATAAAATTAATGTTTTCCTTAAATAAACCAAATCAATAGTACTATTTTCCTTGTTAGTAATAAATAAAGACGACACCGACAATTCTTTTTTTTTTTTAAATAAAATTTGTATAATTGAAACGTAACATACGGAATGTTGAAGTTTACACAAAAGAGGAAGACCAAAGTCAAAGGCTAGCGCTAGAGGACCCTTTCCACTCTCTTCCCCCAAAAGTCCTAAACGCTATCGATACGGATTCCGACCAAACCTCATTACTTAATGAGTGCATATAACTAATTGGATTCATTATCCATTCCTATCCGTATTTAGAACAAATAAACTAATCAATAAATTTATTTAATACATAAAATATTACTACAATGCAATATGAGCAGACTTTAAGTAGCTAGATTCTGAACAGAATATCTGATCTTCCTAACAATATAAAAATATATTATATATTTATATGCAATGGTTACGATAAACTTATTTATTAAAATAAATGATAAATACAATTAAAATTGAGAAAATAAAGAATAATATTTTTATTTAAGTTTTTTTCTTTCCACATAATTTGTTTAAATTTTCATTTATTTGTGTGGAACGCAATTATCCAGTAAATATTTTAACAAAGTTTATGTTTACGATATTGTTTATGTATAGAGAAAAAGAATGCAATATAATATATACAGTTTGGGAAAAGAAAATTTCTAAATCAAGAAAGATTTTGAATAATTCCCTACCAATAAGGAAAATGTATCGTATCGTATATTATAAACTCATTGTATTCGTCAATATACGTAAATAAAAGAGAAAAATAGTTTTCCACTATTCCATAATAATAGAAAGAAATTATAAAACCGACAGAAAAAAATAAAAAAGACAGGAAACAGCCGTTGTTGTACGTTGACTTTCAAACGGAGTATGTGTTTTCCACATAATGACGTCTTTCTTCTTTTTTTTCCTATCCGTTTCCTTCTTCACATCTCTCCATCTATATATACAAAACATTTTTATCCTCCTCATTCATCAAACTAATAGAAATGGCTGATTTGGATTTACAGAGGAGGAAGATACTATCTCCGAACAAGCTCCACATCACCATTCCGGAGCCGTGTAAGCTCTCCTCCGTGTCCTCTCCAATCTCGTCCTCTTCCTCCGCCGCTTGCTCTGCTTACGAGCTTTACCTCCGTTTGCCTGAACTAAGAAGCCTCTGGTCCTCTCTCGATTACCCTCGCTGGATCTCTGAGCCAGTTCTCAAACCATCTCTTCAAGCTCTTGAGATCACTTTCCGTTTAATCCTCACCGTTGCTTCTGACACACGTCCTTACGTAAACCGCCGCGAGTGGATCCGACGGTTGGATTCGCTCTCCACGAGCCAGATCAAACTCGTGGCGGCTATCTGCGAGGATGATAACTACGACGACGACGGGAACGAGAACGTATCGGCTGCTCCGGTCAGCAACGGCTGGAGCTCGTTGAGCTTGCTCTCTGAGATCGTCACGTGTCGTACATCGGAGAGCATTGGACAGAAGATTTTGTCTACGATCGAGAATGAGATGCGTTGGTGTAAGTACACGCTCGGTTTAGGAGAACCAAACCTCGCCGGAAAACCGTATCTCCGGTACGACACAGTTTGTCGCCCGGAGGAGTTACACAGCCTCAAGAACAATCCTTACTCCGATCACATCGAGAACCAAGAGAATCAAATGCTCTACACTATCCATCAGATTCTTGAATCCTGGATTTACGTTTCCGTGAATCTTTTAAACCGAATCGAGTCGAGTATCGAAGATGGAAAGTTCGAGAAAGCTTCTTCCGACGTGTATTTGCTGGAGAGAATCTGGAAGCTTCTGGCAGAGATCGAAGATTTACACATTCTGATGGATCCTGAAGATTTCTTGAAGGTGAAGAAACAGTTACAGATCAAAACCACGTCTCAAAACGACGCGTTTTGTTTCTGGTCAAAAGGGTTAGTGGGGATGGCTAAGATGTCCAAAGAGCTGAGACAGAAAGTGCCAGCTGTACTTGAAGTTGAGGTGGATCCCACCGGAGGTCCAAGGTTGCAGGAGGCGGCAATGAAGCTTTACTCGAGGAAGACAGAGTACGAGAAGATACATTTGCTTCAGGGAATGCAGGCGGTGGAGTCTGCCGCCAAGAGATTCTTTTTCGGATACCAGAAGTTGGTGGCGACGATGATGGGGAGTGCGGAGGCTAATGCTAATAGAACAGCGGCGAATCACGAGTTGTGTGATTCGCTGACTCAGGTGTTTATGGAGCCACCGTATTACCCGAGTCTAGATGCCGCAAAGACTTTTCTGGGAGAGTTCTGGAGCCAAATTGGGTTGCAATGGAAGACACTGACAGATGTAACACCACCGAAATTTTTGTAATCATGTAACGATCGGTGTATGAATAGATAACTCATTTTTTTAGCACAACAACAATAGTTTCACAACATTAGATGTTACAAGTTACAATGTTACAAAAGGTACAATGAGGGTACACCATACACTAGGCTACTACTATCTCTCTTTGTAAGATTCTATGAGAAACCCCATAAGCCACCAATTCTAAACTCTCGTTCTCTATCTTCTATCTTACCGTAAAAGTAAGATCAGTTCTCTGGTTTGAACTCTTACTTGGCGTCAAACCCATCGATAGCTAGAACGTGAAAGTGTAGTTATAACCAGTGGAAGAGAAAGCAGAAATGTACCACCATGCGAAAGAAGCAAATCACCAGAACCATAAATTGCGGCTATCCACGGCTTTCATGGAAGAGTATACAAGCGGCATTTTCCCGAATTCTGCCACAAACCGATTTACGCAGTGCGTTCTTTTCTCTGTGTGCCCTCCTATGCTACTAATTCCAGTTGAACCGATTTCATATATTTTACCTACAAAAACAGGCCAAAAAGAGGAGGATATGCTCTTCATCATCAAAGTTTATCAGAAACATATGGCAATACATGGTTCTCAAAGTGGCCTGCGATTTAGAATTACCTTTCACCCATATAGCAGGAGCGTTTGTAGCATTTGCGACCAGGAATGACATTGCAATATCTTCACAGTTCCTGTTATTAGATGAAGCTCACACTTAGGTGGAGTACATTTTAATCACATTCCGGAATACAAAAAAAACGCAAAGAGATAAGGAACCTGTTCTTGGTTGTGAATTCCCTGATTGATGCCGGCATGCTATTTGTGTAAAGGCTGAGGTACTTTTTGTGGAAGAAGGCTGCCTTTGAGAGTACCATACTATATGTACCACTCCACCAAACAGACCACCACCCGCTGTAAGTGTAGTAATTGGCTTTATCATTCTGCAGAAAACTGAAGTTAACTTTCTGATTCCACGTAGTACGCTAAGTTTCTTTAAATAATGAAAGAAGATGATATAACCAATTCAAACACCATGTACAGAGTTCTTTCAATATCTTAATACTAGCTTTTTGATCATAGGGATGAAGGAAGATAGGTGATTCACTACTTAACTTAATTAATGGAGGGATCTATGAATTACAAGTTAAAAGGTCCCTAATAGCAAACAACCTGAAGAGAAACATTTTGAATATTTTGGTACTGAAGCTTCTTGAGGATACTCAACAATAAAAAGTGACATACCGATTTTTCAGGCCAATGCACACGGGGCACAAACCCAACCATTGTATCTGGAGCACTCTCCCAAACGTTGAATGCAAAATCAACCGTATGACAAGGGAATATGATATCATCATCTATAGAGAAGACGGCGTCTGTTTTCAAGTCTTTAATCTCTTTAAATCTGTTGTTCAAACTGTCTTCTTTGTTGATATCAAATCTCAGCTCAACCTCATGCCCATCTCGCGATTTTTTCTTCAGAACATTCTGAAGATACTCCTTAAGAGAGTCTGATGGAGGGTTAGGTTCACTCCATACAATGTGAATAGAGTCAAGCCTAGAACATGATGCATAGTGTGAAACTGACTTCTTTAAGAGATCATATCTCTTCCATGTATTCATCAGAAGTGTATAACCTTTCCTGCAAATTTGATAATTAAGAAAACCATCAAATTTAGAAAACAAAGAACAAAACTTTTCTCAACAGGCCAACTACCTAAATAGAAAATTCTACTCCATAAGTCCTAACCCCTACACATACCTACATATGCATCTTTATTTATGCAAAAATAATAGTATGTACCATGTGATTAGCTTAACATAGCAAGATACAATTTTCAGGTTCAGGGCTAAATATATCACAAAAATGATTACACCACTCACCACCAGCTTACCATAAAAAGATTATAAATTTCATTCACTACAAAACAGAGAATCTCTGTAGCTTCTGCATTCATATACTCATATATTCATTAAGCTTAAGAACACCTAGTTTGGTTATAGATAGAGCTGAGAAACAACACAAAAACTTTATATAGTGATGGAGACAAAAAAAAAAAAACTCAGAAGATTCTTTCCTTGTTCTAAAACAAACCCAATATAGTTTAAACGAATCTGGCAAAAAAGAGTTCAAAGCGAGTCCTCCTCAGCTGTAAATATAACTTTCCATAAATTTCCTTTCCTAATAAAGAATCTAGTCTTCACCTATTGGTTTACCATTTAGAGATCCAAATCAAAGAAAACCCATTTAGAAAAAAACAAAAACTTGAATAACGTTTTGCGTAACAGTACACACACCTTGATCCAGAGACCCGATCCGCGACGGCGATTGAACTGTTAACCCAAGGGCGAGAAGATCGGCAAACGATTGTGACGAAAGCGAACGCGATGCAGCAGAATAGAAGAAACTTAGTACTTCTCGCCGTCACGAACTTGCGTAGTTTCTGATCTCCACGACGATACGCTAACGAACAAGTTCCCATCTCTTTAGAAACATCTCCTCCTCCCATCTCACAGTAAAATTTAATGTTTACAAAATTAGATACGCGGATGGATGATTGAAGAAGAAGAAGAAGAAAGACGACTCAGAAGTCAAACCCGTGTCAAGACTCAAGAGCGAGTAGACTCAGTCTGTCATCGTCTTTCTCTAAAAATTTTCACTTTGGCGAATTATCGTAGATCAGAGACGATGAATAAATTTTCTGGTGTAACGCGGTGCACAGTAAGAAGAACCCAGACCACCACGTGTAATCATCAAAACGGTTCGTGTTAGGTTCGTGACCACGATCGCGACGTTTTCCCGATTTCATGATGACGTGGGAAACTGTCTTAGGCTCAAAAGCGGGTCCCACTTAAGTTTTTTCTCAGATAATTTTTTGTTTTTTTTAACATACTGTATGTGTTTGGTTTCTAAGAAATGACTTCTTTTTTTTTGATCATCTTAATTTTTCGTATTGAAACTTGGTTTTGGAATCGAAGAACAAACAACACAGAACCCAAACATAGCTGGAGGGAGGAAAACGGAAAATAGCTTTTTTTGTAGAACGGGTTAAAGGAAAAAAAACGCTAAAAGAGAGAGTCAATGGCGACAAAAATGTCAACTTACAATTATAGTAGTAATTCTGTAATTAATCCAACTCAATCATGAAGAGTTGAAGACTGTAGAATCCAATTCATTCTATTTTAAGCAGAAATAACATTTCCAAAGTACACAAACGAAATAATTAGTATTCATAACCAATGTAAGGAAAAAAAATGATGATTAAAAAGTTTGATTGGATTATTAAGTCAATAATATTCTGTTTAGTCAAATTTAACTTTTTGTGTTTCCTTTGCTATGTTACAAGAAATTACAAGAGAGACTAATGTCGTGGTCTTCTTCTATGGTTCATCATCTTCGTCTTGAGGAGTAGAAGAAGCAAGAGACTGTGCGAAATCAGAATCCATTACAACACCATTCATTACATGCACGATGATCTTCCCTCTCTTTACAAACCCCATCTTCTCTGTCTCGATGCCATTAACGACCAATCCACCGCTATTTCTCTTTCTCCAAATCTTAAGTGTGAAACCACTCAATGACTCATACGACGCCGTTTCTCCGTTCCTTATGTCTGCTTCTTCCACTTTGTAAGGAACCACCGCGAAACCCATGATCCTCGATACGACGGCGTACGTGTTATCTCCTTCGTCGTCATCGTCTTCAAGGGATTTGATCTGACGGCTGTTGTTCGATCTCAGCCCTAGATCTCGGCGGAATGATTGGTCGGACGGTACGAAGGCTGTGAAAACCAGATCCTCGGGTAGCATTTCGATCATCATCTTTCCGAAGTATCCGAGTTCATCGGTGAGCTCGTACCGGAGTTTCCGGAGATGGTTACCGGCGGCGAGAGGTGTTTCCGGTAATTTTAAAAAGGAGAAGGTGAGTATAGTTAGGGAAGAAAGAGCTATGAGTAGAAGTAAGAAAAAGACTGGATTTTTCAAGATATGAGGTTTCTTCATCGTTTTTTATATTCTACTCTTTGGTGTTGCGTTGATTTCATCGATAGAGCTCTGCTCAAAGCTTTAGGAAGAAGAAGAATGAAGCTCGATCTGGGGAAAAAGAGTTCGTCGTACAACGTCTCGAAATTTGGATATTGGTGGGCTTTTTTTTAATTTGGCCCAAATCATATTTGAGAGTTGACCTTTAACACTTTTTTTTTGTAGTTAACAAATTCTCAAATCATATGGCATTCAATTAACTTAATTCGTTATGTAAAATTGAAAATTTCTAGTTGAACATTATTCATTTAACTTTTAATGTTTTCCTCAAATATATTTGTTAAGTTCGAAATAAAAATTGCCAAAACCAAAAAGAGAAAAGGAAATTAACTAAAACATCAAACGGAAAATTCGATAAAAAGTAGTATTATTCCAAATCAGCAAAAAGGAAAAATTCGAACATGTAACATAACGCAAAATTGGAAATTCGCAAATCGCTTCTTCTATAAATACCGTGACCTCGATCATAATGTTCATCAAGCAAACTCACAATTTCCTCGTCTCTTTGAAACTCTCTTTTAATCTTTTCTCTGCGATCTGAAAAGTTTTCAACTTCCTTCCACAATGGAGATGTTACTTGGTGGACAAGCAACCAAAGGAGCTCTTCGATCAAAGACGAAGATTGTTTGTACTCTTGGACCGGCATCAAGATCGGTGGAGATGATTGAGAAGCTACTCAAGGCCGGTATGAACGTAGCCCGGTTCAATTTCTCCCATGGTTCTCACTCGTACCATCAGGAAACTCTCGATAATCTCCGAACCGCCGTGGACAACACTGGTATTCTCTGCGCTGTCATGCTCGACACAAAGGTATCAAAACATCGTTTTAACTATTTTTTTATTTATTTTTCTTTATACATATATCAGCTTTGAGGATTTGGGTTTAATTCTGTTTTTTAATTTGATGTTTTGCAGGGTCCTGAGATTCGAACCGGGTTTCTCAAAGAAGGCAAACCGGTACAGCTAAAGCAAGGTCAAGAGATCACAATCTCAACTGACTACAACATAGAAGGCGACTCAAACCTTATCTCCATGAGCTACAAGAAACTTGCAGAGGATCTCAAACCCGGTGATGTGGTTCTTTGTTCAGACGGCACAATCTCTATGACTGTCTTGTCCTGTGACAAGACTCTCGGTCTTGTCCGTTGCCGATGCGAGAACTCTGCGATTCTTGGAGAAAGAAAAAACGTTAACCTCCCTGGAATTGTGGTTGATCTCCCAACACTCACTGCGAAAGACAAAGAGGACATTATGCAATGGGGAGTTCCCAACAAAATCGACATCATCGCTCTTTCTTTTGTTCGTAAAGGATCTGACCTAATCGAAGTCAGGGAGTTGCTTGGCGAGCACTCAAAGAACATCATGCTCATGTCAAAGGTGGAGAATCAAGAAGTAGTTATGAATTTGGAGAGTATTCTAGCGAATACTGATGCATTCATGGTGGCTAGAGGAGATCTTGGGATGGAGATTCCGATCGAGAAGATGTTTCTTGCTCAGAAAACAATGATCAAGATGGCTAATGCTCTTGGGAAACCAATAGTCACAGCCACACAGATGCTTGAGTCCATGACAGTATCTCCTCGTCCGACTAGAGCTGAAGCCACCGACGTTGCGAACGCTGTTATTGACGGGACAGATTGCGTTATGCTTAGCGGAGAAACCGCTGCTGGAGCTCACCCTGAGGCAGCCGTGTTAACAATGTCAAGGATCTGTAAAGAAGCAGAGGAGTTCATCGATTACGACACTCTTTACAAGAAAACCCTAGGAATCGTCTCGTTACCTTTATCACCAATCGAGAGCTTGGCTGCTTCCGCCGTATCGACGGCCAGGGGTGTATTTGCTTCGGCGATCATCGTTCTCACCAAGGGAGGTTACACGGCGGAGCTTGTGGCTAAATACAGGCCGAGCGTTCCGATATTGTCGGTTGTTGTTCCGGAGATTGCTCAGGGAGATGACTTCGAGTCGTCGACCTCGGACTCGGTGGCTCATGTGGCGAGGCGTGGTTTGATTTACCGTGGGATTATTCCGGTGGTGGCGACGGGATCTTCGACGGAGGAAACCATAAGATTCGCTATTGGATACGCGAAGACGAAGGGGATTTGCAAGACTGGAGATTCGATTGTGGCTTTGCACAAGATCGATGGTTCCTCTGTTGTGAAGATAATGAGCGTGGAGTAAACACATTTTTTACACGGGTCTATTTTGCAATTTCAAATTCTTTTGCTGTCAAAAATAAAGTCATGCAACTTTTAATTTCGGTTTAAACATTGTTTTTGTCTTTTGATCGCATGATAATAAAGTTTGGTTATTAACTAATAGTTTATTTCATTATGATCTATGGAAGTTTTGGTTTAATAAATAAATAGAGATAGTTTGTCCAAAAATTAAAAAATTTGGTAATAGTTTTGTAGCTTCTCTTATAAATAACCCAAGGGAGAAAAGTAGATTATCCGGTTTTATGGAAAAAATAAACATACATTTCAGTTTCCTCTTTTGAAATAGGTTCTAAGCGGTAACTCCAATGGGAGCAGTCTTGAGTCTTGATGAACCGTAAAGGGTTTCTTCAAAGCGGATGATCTCGTTCTTTGAGCCATAAGCAACTTGAGTTCTGTCATCAAGGTTGACGATGGTCTTGTCGAGTACTGACTTGTGTCCATCACTGCTGAATCCGCCAGCATTCTCTATGAGAAGGCCAAGAGGAGCCACTTCGAACAACAGCCTCAACTTTGCCTTAGCTGTAGGAGAAGTCACGTTGGTGAAGATTCCTTTCTCCTTCACAATAATCTACCAAAAGAAAGCAAGTAAACTGTTAAAGTCAAGGTTTCATCCGCAAGTAGAAGTAATCAGGTTAAAAGTGTCAAAAGAGGAACGAACCTGGTTAACGTCAGGAACCATTCCTCCGGTGTATCTCAGTGTGTACTTCTCTTTCACGTAGTAATCAATCAGCTGAATTCACAAAGAAGAAAAGCATTCAGAAGTTTTTACATTGGGGATCAGATTCAAGTAATAATTAAAGGTTTGATGGATCATAAGCAAAGAACCGTGTTGTATTCGGAGTTGTCGAATGTGGCTCTTAAGTTTCCTGGTGAGAACATTTTGCCTTCTGCGATCTCTGTTGTCTCCTTTACATGCTGCCATTTCCCTGATAAAAAAAAAAACATTGTGAGCTTAGTTTTGAAAGCTACCAAAAGAAGGAATCTTGATAAACCTGGATTAGACCAAAAGCTCTAGAAAACCTTCATCAAGAAGCAAGAACTCATGAGTTCCTGGGAATCCCTTAATGGCCAAAACATAAGTGGTTCTTGGACCGTAGATTCCCATGG